>NW_024340692.1:11200997-11351124 GCF_902729225.1 Pteropus medius
TGTGTGTGTGCTGAAAACTTAAGAAATTCTAGGATACTAAAGAGAATGACCCAGTAATAGCAATTCAGGAAAGAAATTCACTGCAGAAGTGAAGTTCCTGACAAGGCAACAGGATACAGAACTGTGAGAGCAGGTAAAAGGGCTTACATTTTAGAGAAGCAGGAATATATCGCCCATAGTAACATAAGAAAAATATGAGACTTCAGAGGAAATATAGTTACTGGTGGTGGTAAAATTTGGGGTGTGACCATGTGAAGTAGTGGTAGGGAGTGAAAGAAATTATATCCCTTCCTTTCTTCCACCAACCATACAGCCTCTGTTGTAATAAAATAAAAACTTTCCCAAAGGCTGAGGGGTGGAAGGCGTGGGGGAGAAGATGGAGAACAATCTATTCTTTACAATGATAACAGCTACCCCATTATGATGTTAGTATTTCTGAGTATGTCATCCTTCCAACTTAAAAATCCTCCATGCTAGCAAAGTGGCCCATAGTTTATAAAGAAAAAACTTAGCATGGCATTAAAAAGTTCATTATAACTTGGGGCACATTTTTCCTAGTCTCCTTTCTAATCATTTCTTTTTGTAGGTAACACTACTCAATAGAAGAAATATAGATTCTGTCAAGTATATGTGACCTTGGTGCCTGGTTCTACTTATTAACTTCATAAGATTAAACACAATAAAACATATAAAGCACTGTGTTAATGTCTAGCATATATTAAGCACTTAAAAACTCTTAATTGCTATTATAGAACATAATAGGAGCATCTAAAATAATTGGTGGTTAGAGGGAACCATCCACAAAGGATTCCCAGATGAAGTCATATTTAAGTGAAAACCTGAAGAATGCATATCATCCTGAAATTAAGCATAAAGGAAAATGTTTCTAAGAAGAAAATGTGTCAAATGTAAAAGCCCAGAGAAAAGAAAGAACATGATTTAAAGAGCTGAAATATATTTAACATAATCTGGCTAGAGCACAGAATATTTGGAGAAATGGAAGAAGAAAATGGTAAGAGGCTCTGTTACGCAACATAAATCATCTTAAGCAAAGAACAACACAATCAGACTTGGATTTTTAGAAGAACATAGTCTCTGTATTAGAGAAGAGATGAGAAGGATTAAATATGGAGCTAGAGACTAGATCAGAAGCTGTTGTAATAATCGAATGAAGGTATCAATACCAAGTAACCATTGGCTATAAATGTTAAGCACTTTAATATACATTATGTATCTTTAGAAATTTATTCTTGGTGTTGCAAATGCCTATTTCACACTCAATTCTTAACATAGTAACAACGACAACAACAACAAACCCTCAAAATCATACCAGTATTCCTCTTCAGGGACCTTATCCAAAGGTGGATTCAGGCAGTAAATATGATAGGCCATGTTACATTCATCACAGAGAAGCTGCATGTTGGGTTCCTGTTTTCCACCACATATATGACAGGAGCAAGAATGGCATTTCTTATCTGGGTCTCCACCACAAAAGTCACATTCAGGGTCATTTTTCCCTATTAAGGACAAAATTATAGTAAGCTCAATCTTAAAATCATTTTTATATCTATGAATCTTATAAAGAAAAACCCAGGAAAATAGCATACAGTCTTTTTAATTAAGAGAAGGGAACCGTAAGGAATAATCAAGTGTAGGACTTACAGAATAAATACCTGAACCTCATTCTAGGCTTATGAATCAAATTTTCAGGGATGAGGCCCAGGCATGTACCAGTAATAAATCTAATTACACTCATCCATGAGGATCATGTACTTTTGCCTTAACAATCTGTACTGATTAGACTCACAGTTCCCCCAATGTGCACCAAGATGCCCAGGGACAATGCACTGAACTCACTGGGGCACCATAAGATATCTCAATATTTCAAAGGAAAAACAATACTCTATTGAACAAAGCTGTTTGGACCTAACTACTTAATAAATAAAACTGTTAAGTACCATCTGTTCTGCAGATCCAAACCTTTCCTTGCGTGGCTGAATAGGCGGGAGAGGGCTGCTCCAAGTTAGTAAGTCCTCTTTAGTTATGGGCTATGCCCCCAATATTCTCTTTATTAGTAACAGAAGTGGCATTTATGACTCAGTTGATTTTTATCTTAATTGTCAATTGCTTCAGAACTCTGGCAAGTAAGAGGTACCATTTATTGCCCCCTCCTCATCTAAATTCAAACACCTTTTAACGAAGCATTCCCTTGAAATTTTAAAATATACATATATACACAAAGTCTTACAGTAATATTCATAATGCCAAAAGTTAAACTTAAATGTCAATCAAAAGAACAAGAGTTGGATAGATTTTATGAAAAACACACAGGTAGACAGGTATATTCAAAAAGAAAATTGCAGAAAAACTTTTTAAAACAGAATTGTTTAAATACACAAGGATAAATTATAGAGCTAGAAGATGTCTAGAATGACATACACTGTTAAGAGTGATTACCTCCTGGGAGTTCTATATTTTTAAATTTATATAGTTCTGAATTTCTAACAACTGTACACAATAAATTTGTGAGGAAATTTACCATATCAAAGTTGATCTAGCAATAAGGGAAATGGAAAAAAGTACCTCACAAATGAGAGAAGGAAGGAAGGAAAAGGCTATTGATTTTAGTACTTTCTGACTGATCACTGCCTCTTCTTGCTAATGAAGAATACAATTTTATTTCACTTTCACTAGGTAGCTGTGATGACATATAAGCAATGAAAATATAGCAGACCTAATATGCCAAAGGCATGTTTAGATTCCTGGTTTGGAGAGTCATCCAATCAATGGAAGTCTGGCTGTGGCTCTGAAATGGTTTCTTTATATACAAGTTCAAAGTTGTAGTTATAATCTGATTATCATTAGACAGAGAACAAAAATACATGCAGATATACTGAGTGGGAGAAAACAGAGAGACACGAGAAAAACCTAGTCAATCTTGGTTTTCTATCATGTTTTACTGAGAATGACTAAGTCACATTAAATAGGTTTACTCATCAAGTTACTTTCATTCCTAAGATATAACCATACAAGTAGTCGTACAGAGTTTGTCTTAAGAGTCTTAATTCGAGTCTAGATATATTAGCATTGCAGCCTCAAAAAATGAGAACAGTAACATGGAAGTCTATTTATTGATCTGTTAAAGTTCTTGTCTTATAATCTTGCACAACTGTGGTAAAAAGAAGTTAGGCAGGACCCCTTTTGTCTTGAACATTTCATTTCCATAATATCCTAGACACTGACATGTGGCATTAAGGCAATGGATTGCTCACCACAAAAAAAAAAAATCAGAATTAAGGGAGTATGAGACACTGTAATCTATTTGGAAAGACAGTTATTGAATCATGAATTAAAAAAAACCTAGAACCTAGTCCTACCTCTGTTACCAACTATCTATATGATATTAAGCACCTAAAATATATACAATGAAGAGGTAGGGCTACATTCTAACGATTACATAAACCTTATTACCCTCTAGAAATTCAAGGATAAATCAGTACTTATTCTCAGGTTTTGCTGGTATAAAAATAAATCTCATTATTAAAAATTAATCTTGGATGGCTACAAAATTACCTAAATGGGATTTTTATTTGGACAGAACCTATAATAGAGAAAAGAGCAAGAAAATGGCAATAAAATGCCAAGATGAGAAAACATTCCTTTGAAAAAAATTTTATCATTTGAGGAAAATCCATTAGACCAAAATACATCTTAGATCAAAACTGTCGTCTTGAAAATAAATTTGTATGATCTACAGTTTTATACTTTCGTAAAAGTTATTCCCTGGCCAATTAAAATGACAATCATATATAACATATGCAATCTAGCCTATAAAAAAGATTCATACTTAAAAACTTTCCGTCTGCCAATGAAAGAGGATGGGCTCCAGGTTTCTCGATCTTGAAGATTTCATTTACAAATGTTATCTGGCAGTCATTTAATTTTCCTTCAGAACCCCTGTTTAAGAAACAAAGAAAGGTTAACTTCTGTCAGCAAAATCTAAACCATATGCAAATAATAATTAAAAGTCAGTTTGGAAACTTACTGAGCTTTGTTTACAAGTTGGGATTATAGTTATTCCAATTGTTCTGTGTTATTGTTTCCGATTGAAAAAAAAGTCCAATAGTAATTAGTTATCATTCAAAGTTAAGTATAACTTTAGTGCAATATTAGGAAAAAAAATTAGAGACATCACTTAGGTTATCTGGTAAGAAGATAGCCATCTTGTAAATTTAAAAACTAGAAATAACACTCTCAATTAAAATAAAAGGTATAAACATACTTCTAATAAATAAAGTTTCTAAGTAAAAAGAAGACCTAATTAAAAAGAAGTCTTTCCAATACAATGCCATATTTTTCATAGATACAATTTATACCCGTTTGCATATGCTTCTTCAAAGTCTCTTGCTATGACTGTGGATATGTACATTTCTCCTTTTAATGTGTCGACTTTTGCTTTATATTTTGAAGCTATGTTATTGGATACATACAGATTTAGGATTCTTTCATTTTATAAAATGTCTGTTTCTACTAATGCACTCTGTATCAAAAGTTTTTTTTTATGGGGTGGGGGTGTGCGGTTAGCATTTGCTTGATGACTTTTTCTATTCAACTTTTCTTTTAAAACTGTTAATGTCAAATATACACAAATGCAGAAAACTTCATAGACAAATATATAGTTTAACCAAATATAAGGTGCACATCCTTGTAATCACCATCCATGTCAGAAGACAGACCTGTCAACTACTTTAGTCTTTGACATGCTCCCTCAAGAGTTATATTTATCTTAATTTTCTTGTCTTAACATTCGTCTGCTTCCCTAAGCATATATCTGTGTTTTTACAAACTCTACAATTTCCACACAATCTTTCTTTCTTGCAATTTGTTGAAGAATCCTCATCATTTGTCCTACAAGTTTCCCAGTCTTGATTTTCATATTTGCATTCCCAAAATGTATTTAAAATATTTTTTCTGTTGTTTGTATTTCCAGTAAATTGATAGTTGGATATGGAGTAAAGGTTAAAAAAAACCCTTGGTCTGCTACTTGTTTTTGTAAATAAAGTTTTACTGGAATATAGCTATGCCTACTCGTTTATATATTCTCTATATCTAGTTTCCTGCTACAATGGCAGAATTGAGTAGTTTTGACAGAGACCATCTGGCCACCAAAGGTTAAGCTATTTACTATCTGGCCCTCTATAAAAAGAAATTTTTTTGTAAACCGTGCTACAAATGCTTAATCAAATCCAGGTTCATTTTTTGGTAAAACTATTTATAGGTCTATATCCATCAGAAAGCATCTAGTTACTTAGTTGTCTTTTTCTATAATGACAGCACCCAGAGTTGCTCAATGACTAGACTAATTCACTGGGGATTAGAAAATGTTGATATTCCAGTTCTATCATTCCCTTCTGATTTATTTGCTGGGATAACTCCATAAAGAGAACCTTGATCTCGAGGATTATTTGCTGACTCAGTAGTATAGCTCATACAACAAATGTATATGCTTTAGCAGTTTTTCAAAGAATAGTTCTTCTAACATCCTACATAGGTGACCAATCAGTTTCTATATAACTAAAAATTCACATCTTTGAGGTGTTTCAATCTGCTGTAGTTATTTTCCTTATGCATGTTCAAATTGTCTCATTGTAGGCCAATGGGATCTTCCAGGTGATTCCCTAATTCTTCTGATGAGAACTTAGCAGTCTTTGCAGGCTTCTTTTGTTATCTACAAGATGTTCAAATTCATCTTATACATTTTCTGCCCCCAGCCTGTTTCTTTTAGGTATATATGATATTTCAAGACCACAATTCAGGCACTAGAAAAACTGCACCTGAATTGATCACTATTTCTAGGCTTTTTCAGTGGACAGAGCTACAAAACTGAAACATATACATTAATGCACATACAAAATACTTCATGAGTTCATGTAAATACTTTCTGAAAATTCAGGACTAAAGGGTAAATTTACTTTTTAAAGACAATTACATATGTTTCTTTTTTCTCCAATCAGAAAATCCTAGTTCTGACATGATTCTCTATAGAGAAAACCCTAAAGACTCCACAAGAACATTACTAGAAACAACAAGCAAACACGGTAAAGTCTCTGGATACAAAATCAATGTTCAAAAATCCATTGCGTTCCTTTACTCTAATAATGAAGCATCAGAAAAAGAAGTGGAAAAAAAAATTCCTTTTGCAATTGCAACAAAAAGAATAAAATATCTAGAAATACATTTAATGAAACATGTGAAGGACCTATATAATGAAAACTACAAGACCCTATTAAAAGAAATCAAAGAAAATACAAAGAAATGGAAAGAAATTCCGTGTTCTTCGATTGGAAGAATCAACATAGTTAAAATGATCATATTACCTTATACAGATTTAATGCAATCCCCATCAAAATCTCATTGACATTTTTTTAAAGAAATAGAACAAAAAATCATCAGATTTGCATGGAAGCACAAAAGATCCCAAATTGCCAAAGCCACCCTGAGAAAAAAGAACAAGGCTGGAGGCATCACTCTGCCTGACTTCAACTTACACTACAAAGTGACAGTAATCAAACAGCACGGTATTGGCAGGAAAACAGACACACAGACCAGTGAAACAGAATCGAGAGTCCAGAAGTAAACCCATATTTACATGGGCAAATAATTTTTGACAAAAACGACAAAAACATACAGTGGAGAAAGGAAAGCCTCTTTAATAAATGGTGCTGGGAAAATTGGAAGGCCACCTGCAAAAGAATGAAATTAGACTGTTGTCTATCACCGCAAGCCAAAACTAACTCAAAATGGATTAAGGACCTGAATATAAGACCTGGAACATTAAATGCATAGAAGAAAACATAGGAACGAAACTCAAGGACCTTGGACTTAAAGAGGATTTTATGAATCTGACCTCAAAAGCAAGGGAAGTGAAAGCTAAAATAAATAAATGGGACTACATCAAACTAAAAAGCTTCTGCTCAGCAAAAGAAATCGTCAACAAGGTAAAGAGACAACCATCCAAATGGGAAAATATATTTGCAAGCAACGCTTCCGATAAGGGCCTCATATCCAAAATACACAAAAAACTTATATGACTCGATAACAAAAAAAACACAAACGATCCAATCAAAAAATGGGAAGAGGACCTGAACAGACTCTTCTTCCTAGAAGACATACAAATGGCCTACAAACATATGAAAAGATGCTCAACATCGCTAGCTATTAGGGAAATGCAAATCAACACCACAATGAGACACCATCTCATGCCTGTTAGAATAGCTATAATCAACAGAACAAGTTAATAACAAATGTTGGAGAGGATGCAGAAAAAAAGGAATCCTCATGCACTGCTGATGGGACTACAAATTGGTACAGCTACTATGGAAAACAGTATGGAGGTTCCTCAAAAAACTAAGAATTGATCTACCATATGATCCAGCAATCCGTCTACTGGGTATTTACCCCAAAGACTTGAAAACCCATATTCAAAAAGATATTTGCACACTGATGTTCATAGCAGCATTATTCATGGTGGCCAGGACATGGAAGCAACCGAAGTGTCCTAGGACAGATGACTGGCTAAAGAAGCCGTGGTACATATATAGAATGGAATATTATTCAGCCATAAGAAGAGATGAAATACTGCCATTTGTGACAACATGGATGGACCTCAAGATAATCACGCTAAACAAAATAAACCAGACAGAAAAAGTTGAAAATCACATGATATCACTTATATGTGGGGTATAAACCTAAAAGCAACAAATGAACAGGACAAACAGAAACTCAGGGACATGGACAATGAACTAGTGGTTACCAGAGGAGAGGGTAGGAGGTGGGGGAAGAGAGGAGAGGTAGATGGGATAAAGGGGGTCAAATATAGGAGGTTAGGGGGATGTTGAAGTGGTAAAGGGGATCAAATATATGGTAGCTGAAAGAAACTGGACTTTAGGTGGTAATCACACAATAGAATATATAGATGTCAAATTATAATGTATACCTGGAAATTATAGAATTGTATCAACCAATGTTACCCCAATAAACTTAATAAAAAAAAAAGAAAATCCTAGTTCTCAGACACCAGTAATACCTAAATTAGAATGCTACACTTTGCTTTTTCCCATATTATATATATTCTCATCAGTTGTCATAATTACTGAAAATGCTTTAAAATTTCTCTATTTCCCCTTCTTAGTCATATTTATTTCTGATTGTATAACCATTACATGTTATTCTTTCTCCTTTATATATCTCCTTTAGTCCTAGTTCTAAAGGTAGCAATATTTTTAATGTTTACAATCACTCTTTGTCAAATTCTCTTCAGTCATCTTGATGGTCTGAAGCTAGTTCTCTAGAAGATTCCCCAGGGAGAGTTCAGGAGACCAATGCCTCCCCTAGTTTTGACAAGTTAATGAGAATTGTCTCCAGTCTTTGCACTGAAGGCCAGTTTGGCTAGACTTAAAATCCTTGGCTCAACTGTTCTTGACTCATGCATGTTTTTCCGGGATGCTTTCCTTGTAAGGGTGTTATCCTAGTTCCTTATTTTTTTCTTTTTCTTCTAATTTTATATGGAATTTGACATCAGTCCTTTTCTTGTTTTTATAAAACTGATTTTCTTTAAACTTTAGGGGCTATAATTTCACTTAGCTTTCTAGTTCACAGCCATAGAGCTTCACAGAGCTCACTATTTTTGTTGATTTTTGGAGCATTCAACACTATGGCTACTAATCTAGATGGACAAAAAATCAAATCAGTAGTTATCTAGGGCCAAGGCTGAGAGTGGTGGTGGTGACTTTAATGGAGCCCATAGGAATTTTGGGGGGCGATGAAAATGTTCTATATCTGGATTACAGTGGTGACATACGTAGATACACTTGTCAATATTCACTTAATATATAACACATGTGTAAATTACGCCTCAAAAATTATTTAAAAAAAAAAAAAGACTCTATGGAAACTTACTTTCTAAAATCTCCTGGCTCTATTCCCCTCCCCTATTTTTAACTGGACCCTTTTTCTCTTTTTATTATCTCTGTCCTACTCAATTTAGATCACATTCACAATATGGGGCTTGTCCTGGAATAAAGCTTTAGCTGACTAATTTTGAGAGTCCACAGGGCTCTAATCCCTTTAGACCACACTGAAAAATATGTATACTCATCCAAACTGGGGTCCTTACCCCTTCTAGCTTCAGCTGCTTTACTTATTGTTGCATAACAAATCACCCGAAAAATAGCGGCATAACACAAAAATTACCTTACAGTTTCTGTGGATCAGGAATTTGGGAGCGGCTTACCTGGGTAGTCTTGGCTCAAGATCTTTCATGAGGTTTCAGTCAAGCTATTGACCAGGGTTACAGTCTCATCTAAAGGCTCTATTGGGGAGGCAGTCTGAATTCTTACAACATAGCAGCTGGCTTCCCCCAGAGGAAGTGAACTGAGAGAGCCCAAAATGGAAGCCTCAATGTTTTTCTCAGAAGTGGTATACAATTACTTCTGCCATATTCTATTGGTCACACAGAGCAATCTAGTATAAAATATAAGAAGGAACTATGCAAGGTGTGAGTACCAGGAAGCAGGAATTACTGGGAGTCATTTTGAAAGGTGGCCACTATAGCTGCTATTCTCAAAACAGCTTGCTGAGCCAATTTATTATTTTAGAGTTATTCGGCCCACCATACATCCTGTAGTTACCCTCTCCTTCCTCTTGCACAGCCACTAACGACACACAGGTCTTGTAGTTCTTTATCCCACCAGTTATTTTGGTGTTTGCAGGGAATACCACATCACTGTAAACAGTTGTAGATGTTGCCCATATGTTTTTGGATTGGATATTTTAGTTGCTCTAGATGTTTTTATATGGACATCTAAGTTGATTAAAAACCTATATTGTCGTCATCTACCAAGAATCCATCCATTCTTGTATTTTCATCTTCTGTGATTTCATATTTAAGGAATCTTTCTTGTAAGCAGCATATGGGTTTTGTTTTTGTTTTAATCTAGTCTGTTAATCTTCTGTCTTTCATTATAATATTTAGTTCACATATAGTTAACATAATGGCTAATATACTTGAGTTTCTACCATTTTACTGTTTTCTATTTTATCTACTTTTGTTTTACTTTTCTTAATTGCCTTCTTTTGGATTATTCTAATATTTACTATTCTATACTACTCTATTCATTTGCTAATATTTTATTTTTAATGGTTCTTAGAAATTGTACCATGCAAACCTGACAAATCAAACTATTTTAAGTTCTACTTTTACTACTTCACTGATTATGCCAGAATCTCAAAGCTTCATTTACTAATCTGATTCTTTGTATGGTTGACATTCATTTTATTCAACAAATATTTTAAACCTATTACTGTTTTGAATAGGTTATTTGTACTTATTTATAAAGTTACCCTTCTTCTGTTCTTAATTCCTTCCTTCCTTCCTTTATTCCATGTTACTATCTGAGATCTCCTTCCCTATGCTTAAAGAGCTCCCTTTAAGTATTTCTTTTAGTACACGTCTGTTGGTATTGAATTCTCTCAAGTTTGGTTTAATAATGTCTTTATTTTGGCTTCATTTTTTATAAGATATTGTCATTAGAAATGTATTTCTAAGTTGAGAATGTTTTTATCAGTGTTTTCAGATGCCATTCCATTGTCTTCTAGTTTACATTATTTCTGATGAAAACTCATTCTTCAGTCATCTTCCCTTTTTATCTTTAGTTTTCAGCAGCCTTAATGTGATAGGCCACTGTGTCTTTCCTTTACATTTAGCCTGCTTAGGGTTAACTAAGTTTCTTCAATCTAGGCAGATACCTTTTATCAATTTCAGAAAATTCTAGCTACTATATTTTCAAATATTTTCATCCTATTCTCTCCTTTTTGGAGAACTATAAATAAATGTAATACATACCTTTTTACCTAGTTCCACATGTCATGACTATTCTGTGTTGGTTTCCACTACTTTTTCCATGTTTCAGTTTGAATATTTTTTATTGACTTGCCTTTTAGTTCACCAATCCTATCTACTGCTACACCTTACCTGCTATTATGCCAATCTAATGAGGTCTTAGTTTCAGATACTGTATTTTTCAGTCTGAGAATCTCCATATTCTATATATTCCAATTCTCAGTTGAAATTCTCCATCTTTTCATGACAACAAAGACTGTACACATTAAAAGATGAGGCTACCAAACTATGACAATAAATTAAATTTTAAATAAACAAGGTCCTAGAAAATTAAATACTATTTCAAGAAGAAATAAAAATCTCAACACTCCTATGATTATCACAGAAATTTAATAAATCTTAAAAAGCCTCCCCACAAGAAAACAGCCCCTGAGGACTTTACTGAGAAGTGCTACCTACCAAACATTCAAGAAAAAGACTCAAATTCTACCATAAGATAGAAAAATAATATTCCAAATTATTTTATAAAACCAGTTAATTAAAGAAAATTACTGTGAAGGAAAATTTCAGATAGTCTTGCGAGTCCAGCATATAGCTGGTTAGGTAGACACTCGCAGCTATAATATCAACATAGAGCCTGATAGCAACCACGGCTACTGAAATGTTCTTGTATATTAGTTTACTCTATAAGAATCCTGTGAGGTGAGCAAGGATTTCTCTAACGAAACACTCAGTTATTTCCAAGATGCTTTCAAATATATCTCTAATGTTAAAGTAGCTACCGAGATTTAAGGGCCGTTCTTAATAAAAAATTCTCAAGAATTTATTTTAAAAATTATCCTTTGGTATGTAAATATCCATCTTTCAGAGTCCTTTTTTTTTAAAACTAAGGAACATGTGCGTAATACCTAAAAAATTATATTCCTTGATTAATTCAGTAATTAAATGGCATCCATGAAGAGAATCTTACCCCAAGAAAATATTCACACGAAGTTCTTTTTTGGTCCTTGAGATTGTCTTCAATGCAGTAATTTCTGCATCAAACCAAAATCCTCTATTACTAGGACTTTCTACATTGTAATTAACCATTACCACATCACCGATATTTAGTTCATTCCATTTCAGAGTGGTTCTAGCTCGTGGTCGAAGATCCTTCACATTTATTTGTACAGTACCACTTTCTGGATATCTGAGGAGAGAGAGAAGAATCACAGAACACTGCTTATGATCACTGCCAAAGACTAAAATTATATGCAACATATGAAAAAACTTAATCATATTATTCTTAATGGCACTTATTTATTCATTATTTTAACAGCCAGGATAAATAATTCTTGCTAAAATCTTAGTGAGACATTCCTTCTAGCCATGGAGGAGGATGGATAAAAAAAAAAAAAGAAATACACAGTTCTTCTGCCTCATTTTCTTAACCCAAGTTTAAGAATTACTTTTTAAAAATTATTTTTATTTTTCGATTAGCTGAAATTCAATAGCATTTTATATTAGTTTCAGGTATATAACATAGTGGTTAGACATTTATATAATTTATGAAGTGATCCTCCAATAAGTCTGGTACCCACATGGCACCATCCAGTTATAACAATATTAAGAATTACTTTAATAGGAATAGATTCTAAGCTCTTCCTGAATTTGGAACCAGTTCCAGTTCTGCCATTTGCTTTATGCACAGTAAGAACATGAATCCAGTACATTTTAATAGCTTCCATTTTTCCAGGAAGAAAAAGTCAAAATCTAGTTCTTATATGTAGCCAGCTCCCTAGTAATGGCAAAAAAAATCCAGAATTTATGCATCAGAAAATAGAACCAGTGAAAGAATTCTAGCAGAATCTTAACTTTTTGTTTCTAAAGGTAAGTTTAAAGTAAACTTAAACCTGACCTGAACTTAAAGCTTTAGAAAGTTACTCAAATTTAGGTTTAATTTCTGGTGTCAACAGACCAAAGACAGAAATATAACAGTCCATGATGGTTTCCATAAAATTAAAACCTGTCATCTTTATGTATTGCTTGGTAACAGAGGGACAAATAAATGAATATTTGGTTTGTGCTTTTGGAAAGCTCAATCTTTTGGGGCAGGCTAAACTACTATAGCAGTGGTTCTCAGAGTGTGGTTGCCAGACCAGTAGCATCAGCATCATCTGGAAACATGTTAGAAATGCAAACTCTTAGACTCAACTTTGGATCTACTGAGTCAGAAAATCTGGGAATGAGGCCCAGTAATCTATTTTCACAAATCCACTCAGAAATTCTAAAGCACGCTCAAGTTTGATAACCAACTGTGCTATAGAAACACAATAATTAAATATCATACCCTAGTGTGACAGCATTAATAAGGTAGAAACTAAAGGAAGAGATCATTAGTCCTTAACCAACTGAGTGGTCTACTCAAAATGTAAATAAGCCTGAAGTTGGAAGCAGCTCTAGCAGCTAGCCTTGGTTCTTCTGAATCAAACAAGTATTATGCAAGCCTAGGACTCTCACAGTATATTTAATTCATTTAGAAAGGATATTCATCCTAGGCGGGAACTTTAATTACCCAATTTAATCAAGTCACTTCAATTTTTAGTTAGCTGGGAAAAAAATATCAGAACAAGCAAGGGGCCCATTTTACCCACTCAGTGCATTAATTCCCTTGTACCACAAGCCTTCCAATAACCACGGAACATTTGCTCAGACAATAAGAGGTGAGGGGGCAGTTTTAATACTAAAAAATAAAAAAAAGTCATTCTGTTTTCACATAGCTGTTACGTAGAAAAGAGAAGATACTTAATATTGAATCAAAGATAAGCTTTGGAACTCATTCTATGTCTAGGTTTCATGAAGATTATCAAGACATACTCTCTTCAACAAAAGACCTAATACTTGACAGTCTAAATGTCCCTGCCACCCTGAATCTTCTCTCCTAAACAAAAACATTTTAAATGAATTTCAACTTATATGACAAGGTTTTAAATTTATCATCATCCTGGTGTCTTCACTCAAAATATATTCTATTTTCAGTCTGCCTGGGTTTCAATTCTCATTTTAGCTTCTTGCTGCTGTGTACCCTTGGGAAAGTTACTAAATCTCTCTGTGACTATCTCTCATGTGTAAAATGTAACTAATGCTAACTAACTGTATCCTATATGGTATTTTGAGATAAAAATGAGAAGACTCATAAAGTGCTTAAAACAGTATATAATGGGGTAAGACAATGTCAGTTGTTAGTATTTTGTCATTATCACAGAAATAATACTAAAGAAACCGACAAGTACCAAGTCACATCTATGGTTCTACTCTTCTCACTCACATTTCAATTCCATTTTTAATGGTCAAACCTAAATTTTGAGGTCTCTAGCCCAACACTTGGTGTTTTTACACTCAAACTGTTTCACACTGGTTTGGTCAGAAAAACAACTAACATTTTCCTAACCTATCAAATGAAGAAGTTAATATAGATCTTTTAGGGCTCTCCTAATTCTAAAGTTGTAAATGTGTCCTGACTCATATTCTTAAGGCCACACAGGATACTATTCTTTTACATGAGATTCTTTCCTCAGCTGTAATGTGAAAATTATATTTTGACATCATGCATTTCTATATATTTAATACAGTAAAAAAGCATATTTCAATGGCAAAAAACTCATTTGCCTAAGTTTGTCAAAATTAGATACCAAGAATGGAAATATTTTGAACAGAGTAGAGAACTTGAACTAAGTATTAAAATTATATATAAAGTACTGTTTATTAAAGATAAGGCAAAATAAATCCTTCCATACATAAGAGCATGGGAATTTAAGCTATGTTTGCTCTGGAACTAAATTTGTACAATTTCAGGACAGAATCATATTGTAAAGTATATGTAAATATACTCTCTATATAAATAGTAAGTCTGTAAAAATAAGTCATGAAAATGAATTCTAGCCAAAGAGATGTTAAATCAATTGTTATGTAAAAAAACATGGAAGGAGCACATAAACTACTCAGCAAGGTCAAGAACAGGCCAAGTGCTCAAATATTACAATTATTCTTTTCCTGGGTATCTTCATTTACACATATCTTATTTTTTATTTTTTTTAATTTAAATACATATTTTTTACGCCTACAGCACCTGGTATTCCAAGGTGGTCTCCCACCCAAGTACTAACCAGGCCTGACCCTGCTTAGCTTCTGAGATCAGACAAGATTGGTCATGATCAGGGTGGCATGGCTGTAGACTCATCTACACATATCTTAATACCACAGAGTGATGACTCAAACGCTCCACTTTAACCCAAAATTTTCTCTTCAGATTTGTATATCCAACTATATTTCTAACGCAGACGTCTCAGAGCACCTGAAATTCAAGGTGTCCATGATGGAATTCCCCCAACCCATAATCTACTGATGCTATGCCTTTAACACTTCTTTAATGTAACTGTACCTCCTTAGTGAAGACATAAATTTCTCCAATTCTACTATTAAGGCCCAACACATCTGTCGGTCTTTAGGATCACACCTTACAGTCCATAGTATACTTTTGCCAAAGATTCTAAAGCACAGATCTACTTAAAATATTTTGTGAAGTTTGATAACAATATGTTCACAGACTATGGGAAAACAGGTATTCTCATATAATATTGATGCGACTATAAAGTAAAGTGGTACTGTCCCCCCCTTATAGAGGGGAATTTGGAAATAGTCAGCAACATTGCCTACATATTTATCTTTGAATTCAGGAATTTCACTGATAGGAATCCATCCCAAACATAAATAAAAATCCCCATGAAAAGACACATACACAAGGCTATTTATATAGCTACACTTTCTGTAATAGGACTAGAAATAATCAAACATCCACAGTAGAAAACCACTTAAAACATATGGTACAATTATACAATGAAGTATTATGCTCCTATAAAAAGGAATATGATATCTGCTATGGAGTGATATATATGGAGAGGTGTATTAACTCAAGAAAAGCAAGACGCAAGTGTTTCAATGTGCTATTTTTCACCTAATGAGTATGTGTGGAAATACAAATATATTCACACACACTTCACACACATATGTACAAATATATATGTGATTATATATAATACACTTATGTTTTGAAACAGGATAATCCAAAGTAAAGTTACTATTAAGAAACAGTAGGAGGAACCTGGATGGACACACTATTTTTCTGAATGTACCTTGTTTTAGAGATTTACCTATAGAACCATGTAATGTTTAATGATTACAAAACAAAATGTGATTATAATTAACAAAATGTAAGAAATCCCTAAAAACCAAAAGCAAAATGAAACAAAAGTACACAATTGGTGGCTTAACTACATAGAGAACTATTACAAGTGACCTGAAAATACACTAAATTAACTGTATGTCCTTAATGGAGTTATTTCCTAAGAACAAAGCAAAAATAAAAACAAAAAAACTTTCCGTAATCATATTGTTTGCAATATTAGTACTGCTCATCCGAAACTACCATGAGGAGGATAAAGAAAAATCAATGGTGTTATTAATAGGAACCATGATTTTCAAGGTAAAAAAAAAAAAAAATAGGTTAAAGGATTAAATTATAACCCTTTAACTCCAAATTGAAAATGTCAATATAAACCTATGATATATTTAAGTATTTCCTAGCTCTGTCCAATGAGAAGACCTAGAAACATGATCAAACAAGTATCAATGAGCAGTCCAGACTATATGGTCTACATAAATCTCTAAAAAGAACTAGGATTCCTTGAAGAAATGGCTGAATCCAGGCCTGGGCAGGAACTAGAAAAACAGCTTGGGACATCCTGTTGTACCTGAATGCAAAGAAGCCCTCAAAAACTATGCTGTCAGGTTCAACCTGAAGGAGCTTTCACAGGCCAGAAATGGGACAATTTGGGCACTAAATGGAACTGAGGTAGATTAAAACAAGTGTTAAAATCCATTAGTTCATTATACTTAAAAGCAAAAATCTCACTGGCTAACTTCTAGAGGATGCTAGGGAACTTATTCCAAACACTGAAAAAGTTCGAAGGAAAGATTGAATGAGGTATCACCATTTTTGCAGTACTCAATGAAACAAGGGATCTAGGTGAAGATTAATAGCTGCTAAAACTATTAAAAGCTGGTAGCAAATTTCACAACAGATGAATCAGGCTAACAATACCCAAAATCTTACCACAAAAGAGCAGCATGTTATTATGCACCTCCCAATGCCATACAATAGGTAAACCATTTCTCAACTAGTCTTGTCAAATAGTATAATCTGAATTCAATCAAACCTCAAACAGCAAGCCAAAAAAAAGTAGGGGGAATCTGTTGGTTGAGACTTAACCTAATAATTAAATGTAATGGGTAGATTTTGTTTTTGATTCTTATTTGAACAACCTAAGTATTAAAAAGAGAAATGAGGAAGTCTGAACATTGACTGGTTATTTGATACAAGGAATCATTGATAAATTCCATGTGAGTTTTTTAATGTGTTAAGGTCCCTAAGCCCATCCTCAGGTTCAGTGACTTGTTGGGGGAACTCATAGGGCTCATTCTCACAGGACAACATATACTTGTTCCAATGGCTACGACCTACTATAGTGACAGGATATAAAGCGAAATCAGCAATGGAAAAAGGTACACGGGGTGAAGTCCAGAGAAAATCAGGTAAAAACTCAAAGAATCCTCCCAGAGGAGTCACATAAAATATGCTTAATTTCTCTAGCAACAAATTATAACAACATGTGAAATAATACCTAAGATTTTTATTGGAGGCTGGTCACATAAGCACTCACTGCCCAGCGCACAACAAAATTCCAGACTCCCAGAAGCAGGTGTTCAGCATAAACCATATTGTCTACACAAACAGCTTAGGCACAGTGAACCATTTTTATTAGGGAATGATGAATATCTTCTTGAAAGCCAAGTTCTCAAACACCAGCCAATGGTCAACCACACAAAACGGCCTTTTAAAAAAATAGCAGTGTCAGGTCTAATATGTTAGCTCTTTTCTATACTTTAGAAAGAATCTTTGTAGGTATTTCATCAGTTGAATGCTCTGAGTAGATGTCAAGATGAAAATGAGCCTATGAAAGATAGAAAGATAGGGGGGAAAAAAAACAGGACTAGGTAGCAAAAGCCCTTAGACCATGTTGCTGGTCTGTCACTTTGAAAGGAGAGGAAAGGGTTGGGCAGAGAAAACATGAGAGTGTGGTACAAGTCTGACAAAGACTTGGCCAATCCAGTGTTGAGTTTTGATTGCAGAGTGACCACAGGGTCTCACACTGGGCAGAAATTGCCAGGCCCTAGAACTGCTGCCACACTTAGTCACTGGCTATAGGATTCCAGGAAAAGAAAGTGGCCTTGGCTTGAACAATGTGGAGATCTGAAAAGTGCTCTGGCTCAGCTAACTGCATTCATTCCTTGTAGGTGGTCAGCCTGAAGGGAATTCTGAGCAGTGCATCCACTATAGCTGCTAAGGCCAGATATAAAGCCATTTCTGGTTGAAATGGTATCAGGTTTGGGACTTGCTTCAAAATAGCCCAGTAGTACTTGGAGATGCTGCAATAGATTAAACAAGATTAGCCAGGAGTTCACAATGTTTGAAGCTAGGTGATGGGTTCATCACACTGTTCTCTCAGACTTTGCAAAAGTTTAAAGATTTCTACGATAAAAATAAAATGCTTTGTGATTCAAGTTAAAATCCAAACAAAAGGCTCTACATTTTGAAGTTTTCCCGTGTGTATAAAATTTAAAAAGTTAATACTTATGGCTTACAATGAGGACAAATAGCCTCTGCCCTAGCCCACACTACACTCCTGACTCCTGTTCCCCAGATGCAATCATTTTCAATTCTTAGCTATTTCTATTTACCTCCATATTTTTAAGTAACACACTTAAACTTTGCTTTTTAAACTGTTCTACCCATCCCTCATATACAGTTCATTTGTCTCTATCTACCTCTTCCTCATAATCGCTAACATAAGGCACTGCTCCAAATGTTCACATATGTTAACAACTCCTCTTTAGGACAGGTAGGTACTATTCTATTCCCATTTTACAGATGAGGCAGAGAAGTGAAGTAATTTGTTTAGAGAGGAGCAAGCAAAGACATGATTCAAACTGTGATCATCTGGCTCTAGATCCAAACTCTTACAATGATTAACAATCTTTCTTGCTCTAAAGCATATTATACAAACTATTTATAAAAATCAGTATTTTTTAATAACTTTTTTTACATGACTAAACAGTATTCACCGCTAAATAATAAAGTGTGCTTTAATTACATGTCCTTTCTTCTGCAGCTTTATTTTTCATGGAGTGCTTAACTGTTCTTTTTAGTTCCTAGTTTTCTATGTACCTATTATTAATTTATCTTCATTCTGCCAGTTGTAAAACTACTCTACATTCAGACATTTCAGGTACTCTACTGATCTTCTGGACATCAAATGTCCCTTTTAGAGACTTCTGTCCTATCCTAACCTGGACAGCTTGCTCTGTAGGTCTACTCCTGTCCCATGGCTGTCATGTTAGGATCTCTTTTCATTACTTCTTATGTTGAATCCTATTTCCTGAATATCATGTCTTCCTTTCTTGCTTTAAACCTTGAGTGGAGTGGGAGTGATTAAAACGCTCTTTCATATAAATTAACCAATCCTCTTGTTCTCAGTTTTATTCCATATGCCTACCTCCAAGGTACCTGGTGAGTCCAAGGCCTGAACCTCCCAAAGATTCTTCAATGCCAATTCACTTGCTTGTTGTTGGCTTCACATCCTTAGGTTTCAGCTTTCTCTGGCCTGCTTAGATGTCATTTACCCATTAGTTTCTTACCTTCCAAAATTTTGTTGTTTTCTCTTCTGTGTCTTTTATTTTTATCCCATTTTTTGTCCTTGGGGGTTTATGCATTTATTCTTTTACTGTCTTCTAGGAGGGTTTAAGAAGGAGTGGAAACAAACATGCATCTTAATCTGCCATGTTTAACTGGAAATCTTTATTCACCTTTAGTTTTATTTCTTACTACTCACCGTACACATCCTATACTCCAGCCATACTAATCTACCCTCAGGTAACAGAACTACTTATTTCCTACTTCTTTATCCTTGGCATCCTGTTCTCCTTCAGGAATACAGAAGTATCTCTTCTATCTTGTACTCAGCTCTAGGCACTCTAAAAGCTAGGTGTGCATATTTCCATCATAGTACTTACACTGTAAAACAGCAAGTTTTCATGGAAAAACAGGTGTGTTTAAACTTTAGGGTGTCTGGAATATACCAGGCCTACCAATGTTTAGAAATAAGCAAAGCAACTCATTGAATAGAAAAGTCTGCTTTTATACAACTAAAGCTCTTAATGAAATAAAATAAACTATGAACACTATATTGCAAAAAGATCTCACTCATTCTGCAGTCTCCTCTCTTTCCCTGAGAAGCCTAGATCTAATAGTTCTAGATCTATGGGAACATAGAATTCTATGCAGAGCTAATAAGAAAAAGGCTTTTTAAAGATTGTTTTTGGTGTTCTTAAAAATGAAAAACCTGTAGCCAGCTCAACTGCTAATTATAACAGTACTCAAGTCTTTTTAAATATAGGCAATCCCCAACACACTATATTCCCCCTGTCCCATGAGGTTTAATGTATGCTTGAGGAGAACCAGTGCAAACTGGTCTAAGCAGCTGACTTCTTCCAGCATTTGCACTGAGGAAAACTGTGCAGGAGACTGTATGAAACATTTTGGGAGGTATTGGAAGCTTGAACAACTTCTAAAATAAGGGCTCAAGATATCCCCAAAGACCTGAAGCACAGAGAGGTAGGAATGTATCAAGGCCAATTTTACCTACACTATGCTGAGGGCCAATTTTATAACTATGGAAGGATAAGAGTAGGGTCCTTCTTTCTCTTGTATTATGTGACCTCTTGTTCTCTGAACCTGAAGTCAAGGTATTCTAATATAAGCATAAGATAAATTATTCTAGTTAGCTACTTTGCATCCCTGAGAGTTTAGAACTACTTTGGTGTTATAAAGTCTATATTATCAGATAAGCCTTAAATATCCCTAAACTTAAGTTTCCCTGGTAACACTTTGATTGCTCTAAATACCCTATGGATGTCTTTTAGAGCTATCCTTCAGAGGACATGCTTTTGATTATCCTTAACTGTGTGGCATCTTGGCAAAAACCAATTTCATTTTCAATTGACAAAACAAAATGATCATTAGGTAAAGTCTGGGGAATTAAATTTCAGGAAAATTGATTAAGTACTATTTAAAAAATAAGTTTATTACAAAATAGTAAAACTACATTTTCTTGGGTGGCTTATAAGCTAACTAAGAATTTTAGAAGACTCAAACTGTATTAAACAAAGTAGTATCACTGAAAGCTTCCTTCAAAACATGGCTTCCTGGTGCTAATATACTTAAATAAGGACACCATTCTCTGGAGGCATGTTCTAGGTTTAGCAAATCTTTAATGTCATACCACATGCAAAAAAAAAGCATTTCTTATTCTAATGGATAACATTACTAAGTTTCACACCTTAAATGTAAACTCGCTCACAGACAAAAATAACTTACTTAAAACTGCTTACAGTAGCACTTTACATATTACATGGAAATAAATCTCACTTCTGGAACACATTAACAATGCTGGATAACTATTTTGAAAATAGTGAAAACATAATTAGGTTAAAAAATATCTATGCCAAAGATAAATCTGTATTATTTAAGAGTACTTACCAAAACAACCTGGCTTTATTAATGAAATAAATGAAAACCTGTAAGTTGATTCTATTACTACTGGGTACTTTTCAAGGTTACTAGGAAAAAAGAATGTAAGTCAGGTAAATATTTACAGAGAAAATTAAAGTGGAAAGAGATCAAACTAAACAAAAAACTTACCAATAAGCCAAAGACTTGAATTCAAACCAAATTCTGATTCTAATGCCTGAACTATATAGCCTGTAAGAGAACCAGTACTCTATATACGTAACAAGCCACTGCTGTAGTACCTATTTGAAAAGCAGATTCCTGGGCCCTATCCCCAGGCCCTCTCAATGCAGAAAGTGGGGGTGGGGTTTGGTGTCCCTCAGGAATTTGCATTTTAAACACCTAACCTGGGTGAATCTGCAGTGTTGCTGACCACCTTTTTGAGAAACACTAACATAAAGAGATAATGTATGATTCTGAAGAGGTGAAATCAACAGTTATCTGTTAAAGTCATTTTTCTAAGCACTAAGTAATCTTATTACACAATAGAAGGGCAATGGTAAGGTCACAGACCTAACTTTCTTGGTCCTTCTTTTAATTATCATCCATTCAGAATGCTGCAAGTCATAGAAAGTTAGAGGAAATATTCTAAGTTTTGGTTTAAAATAAGTATGTTAGTAACAATCAAGAAGCAATGGGGAAAACTAGTCACTGCATCAGTGGCCTGGAATTAAACATCTCATTGTATGTCCCTATATGCAAGATCAGCGTGACACTTTGGCTTGATTAAAGAAAAATCTACTCCTTTTCTCTCATTAAAACCTAGAAATTATTACATTTTGACACTGCTCAAAACATTTTTGGGACTCTTTTAAAAACAGATCACTATATCAATACATTCAAGAAAATCAATTTTTTTACTTGATAGGAAAAACTATTTTTATCTAAATATACTACTTGATTTAATTCAGAATTGGCTCCCTGACTTCTATTGGCAGTAGCCATAATTAAAGCTACTCAAAAGCATGTGCCACAGGCTGAGAATATCTCAAAAAATCTTAAAGAATGCTAGAAGCAATGATAACATTATCTTAAGACATTTGCCAGATGAGCTTTTAGTTATAGCCTAGCATAAATTACTCTCCAAATCCTAAGTGCTATTATGACATCTGCATTTGATTTCAGTACTATGGTAGAGCCTTGACACTGTGCTAAAAGCAGCAGTTTAATCTATTTGGTTTGAAATTTTGTCAACACTAATGAGCTATGGATTCTTGCCACAGGAAAAAAAAAACACTCAGGCGTTTATGGACAGGTACAGAACCTTTGGTTTAAGGTATGTGTTCTGTGAAAGCATCATAACTAGAGAGATTGACAGAAAATTTCTAAATTATGTAAGCAACCCAATATAGTCTATGTAAACATTTTACAATATTTTATAAGTATGCTTCTCTCAAAATGAGAGAGTCTGGTAGAGTGGTTGCAAGTATGTCTTTTTTCAATCCATGTCTATCATTTATTCATTAGCTGCCCAACACTGGGCAAGTGACTTAATCTCTCTAAATTTCGGTTATTCCTACTTTACACATAAAAAGTATCTACTTCATTAAGTTTTTAAAATGAGGATTACATGAGGTTATTCAGGTAAAGTACTTGTACAGTACCTGGCATACAGTGTTATTTTAACAAGAGAATTACGGGATTAAGCTACTATATTTTTAATAGGGTACTCTGGAATTATTTAATAAAAAGTCACAACAAAAAGAATCTTTGTTGCTGAGGTAAACTGACAATTCTATTTTAATGTGAACACTATAGAGCATGGAAGATCATATAGTAATTTTCATGTCATTATGAAAACTCTTAGCAATAATTTACTCATGTTTAAAGATTTCAACTTAGCAACATTAATTATTAAGATACGACAGAAATAACTTTCATATGCATTTTCCGTCTTTAAATATATACTTCCTTGTTCAGACAAGGTGTTTTCTAGCTTAATTTTCTTTTATAGAAATCAGCTAAATTTTATAAATCAAGATCTCTAAATTAGGCCACTAAATTTAATAAAGCAATTAAAGAAGGCAAATCACTAACAAGAACAATATTCCCAAATTCACCTTTTCAAATGGCCTGTAAGATTAAAGGTACATGTTGAATTTTTAGAAGCAAGAGGGTATCAGGGGAGATTTTGAGATCTTGTTTAACACTATATCCAATTCAGAAAGCTTAGATTAGAAAGACTGACTCGTTTATTTAAGAGCCTAATTTAACAGAAAAACCAGGACTAGATCTCAGAACAAATATTCAACCATTACAGAGTACTTTCCCCCACTCAGGCATTTACCAACACATCATAATAGATAAATTTACCATAAACACATTATGGACATTACTTTGTATGCAAAGTTAGTACAGATAAAAACTGCATAGTGAAAATGGTCCCTCATTTAATGTCATATACAGATCATTTAGCTTGAATGAAATATAATTTCTTTTAGAAAAAGACTTAATTCTAATAATTTTGTCTATATGGATACAAAATGGAAAAATCAACAACCCATAGACCACCTAGAGATGTACTACAATAAAGATACATACTCAGACTCATTAGGTATTACATATCATCTTTAGCCTTTAATAAAATATATTTACTATATTTAGTTGAACTATCATTATCAACCCCTCTCCCCAATATTGCTCTTTAGTAGCTGGTGCCTGATAACAACTGATAAGACTAGACTAAAGGCAATCAATGAGTGGTTCTCAGACATGAGTATGCATCACAATTACCCAGAGGACTTATTAAAACAGATTCCTGGGCCGCCCCCAGGGCTTGATTTATTACGTAGAAAGTGAGCCCAAGAACTTGCATTTCTAACAAGTGATGCTGATGCTGCTGACCAAGGACTATACTTGAGAACCACTGGTCTAAGACAGTGGTTCTCAATCATGGCTGCACATTAGAAGCACAGGGGAACTTTTGAAAACACCAATGTCTAGAGGTCCCTTAGATCAATTACACCATAAGTTCTGAGAGTAGGTCCTTGGCACTATTATTTTTCTAAAGCTTCCTAGACAACTAATGTGTAGCCAGGGTTGAGAACCACTGTGCTAGCTAATTAAAAGGAATCTAAACCAAGCCCACTGAGAACAGATGTTTCTTAGTACAAAAGCAGGATAAGGATTTTAGCCTTTATCTGTTGATAAAGCAGCCAAGTGATAAGTATAAAGAGTAAATTCAATAGGGTGGCCTCAGTTGCTTACATAACTAGTGTTTAACCAAACAGAAGAAGCTGTAAGTGTGCTGACTGCTTTAAATCCCAAAAAACATCTAGAGCAAGTCTTTAGAGGTCATACAAAATAGTAAACATTTGACGGCAACAGAAGTGTAGGCTACTACCAATTACATGTACCATGTTTATTTAGGCTGAGTGGAAATATTGCGTATTGGTTAACTCTGGGGCTCTGGAATAAGATCATTTAATAGATGTGAACTTTTGCAACTTAGATAATTAAGCTTTGGTCTCTTCATATGGGAGCTAATGTAACTAACATTATATTGATGCTAAAGATTCCATGAACATGCACATAAAAAGTTAGCTCAGAGTCTGGCACACGAGATTTAACGTAATCTAAATTGCTGTAAGCTATGCCATAGACATATTAAACTACTAGAAATGCTAAGGAAATAATTGTCCTTTCCTAAGTCTACTTCTTCCTTTTAGTCAACATCATTTCTCTTCATCACAATGGCTTCAGGGTCTCTACTGTTACAAGATTAGAGTCATAGCTTTGTGAATTCAGATGTTAGGGCTCTCGAAAGTTTTAAACCAAATAACTATAGAGAGAATAACTGATGGGAATCAACACAACTTTTAGAAAGCTATGGAAGTATACAGTACAAGCTTACTATGAAATAAGGTAAAATTCGATGTTCTCTCCTTTTAATTGACACTCAACCACTGCATGATTTATAATTGCCTATATTACCTTGACATTTGCTCATTTCTAAATACTTTCCCTTTTATGCCAAAATACCACTAAAAATAGAGGTTTCAATCAAGTATGGTCTCTCTCCTATAATAACGGCAGGAAAAAAGGTAGCTCTCCTCAAAGCCAAGTTGTGTATGTCCACTTTAAAATCTTAAGGAGGACTTAAGAATCATTTAGAATCTAAATTTCTAAAGTCTAAATATTTCTACTGCCAACTCTTTCTCCCCAAGTACTTACTAGATTAACTAAGTTCTAAAAATACAAGGCCCTTGCTAAGACAAAGGTGACAACAGATGAGTGGTACAGAATAGCAATCAGGAAGAAAACACCACAAATATCTACTTCGTACTATGCACTATGATGTTAATTCCAAATTTGCTTTATACTATTTACAGTAAGATGTGAATCAAAGCTGAGAAGCCTCATCTAGGCCTTATGACTGATAAAATCTTCACAAGAAGCCCTCAACAATTTAGTCTGTGTTCATCACAGAATCTACAGGAGAGAGACACTTATAATAAAACTCAAAAAACATTTCAAACCAATCTCTTAACATAAAGTGCTTTTTATGAACTTACAATGTTTATCTCTATAATTCTGAGGAAAAGTGGAGAAAGATTAAGAAATAAATGATTTCCTTTATATTTCAGAACAATGTCCACTACCAGATTTTATTTGGCCTTTTGAGGGTTGTTTTTGAAACCTCTCTACCTAGTAAGTAACATAAATGTGTAACACCTATCATTTCTCAGAGATTAAAAATTGTTTTTAACTCTTCTCTGGTTAGACTGGGGATTGAGGATGCAAGAGTATATGTGCTTATTTATCTTGTTCTGGGCCAGCAATTGTTTTAATGAGGTTCACTGCAAAGACTGAGAATTCATCTGGTCTGGTAACATGTTAGATCTGTCGGTCACTTTAAAAATAGCTTTAAACAGTGCCATTTAAAATTGATGGACACTGCATAGCCCAAAAGAATTCCTGACGCAAGTTCCCTGGTTCCATGTACAATTCCTTCCTGCCTTGGCTAAATAACAGCTTGCTCAAATTGCACTGCTGCACTCAGAGGTTTGGAGATATGATTATTAATGAGGCAGATTAATTTTCAATTTATTTTCAGAGATTACTTTCAACTTACTCTAGGTAGGAGAAAAATGAAATTAGTTCATTGAGGGTAATAATAATACTTAATCAATATTATGAATGGATTGGGATGATAGCCTATAAGTACTTAAAGTCCATTCAGTAATTTAAAGTGCAAAAAGTTATCTGAGAAATACTGTCTTGGAAGTAAAAGTTATCCTGAAGTCAGAAGGCATCTAATCCAATAATTCTAACCTTATAAATTCTCTTTGCAATGTAACATTTCTACTAATTCTCCCAGTCAATGCTGGAAGATGGTCAATGCTTGTTTCCTGCCAACTTCTCAGGGTGGATTATTCTCTATCTTCAGTGATTTGACTGGTAGGAAATTTAGGTTAACCAGATCTTACCTTCTATGTTGTACAGAACTTCCTTCTAGACGGAGCTTTTAAAATATGGAAGTTATCATGATCCGAGTCTTTTCAAGCTAAGTATTTAGTTCCTTCAGCTACTCTTCATGATGGTTTTACATTTTTACATTCTGGGTTCTATTCTGAAGATGCACCAGATTGTGCTGGTATTGTTCTTAAAACACAGGAGATGAAAAATATTCCACGTAGTAGGGAATAACCAGCCCAGTACACTGGGCTTGTTCTAGAAATCTAATAAAACATCCTTACAATGTAACTATTTGATAGCCACATTACACTGACTCACTTGGATTTTTACTCAATAAAAATCTCTACTTCTACTGCATAAGCCATACACTCCTTAAGCTCTCCTTAATGCACCCTCCATCTAAGGAAGAACCTGTCTAATAACTTACTGAAAACAACATGTACTTTGCAATAGTTTTTGTTTTTTTAACTTAGTTTTCCAATAACCACAAAAAATGAAACTTTAACAGGATTTGTTATCACACCCATATTGGGTCACCATAATTCTTTCTAAGTGCTTACACCACTTTCGTTATTTGGGACTCTTATTTAGAAGCTTATCTATCTTATTTATCGTATAGTTAATTTTACATAGTCTTTTTCTCTTTTTAAAGGTATGAATGACATTTACCTACCACTAAGCTTGTTATTTTTCATTTTTAAAAGAAAGTTCAGTTATCATATCTTTAAATTGCCATCACTGAAATATTTAATTTCATCATGTAAAATTATTTAAGACATCATTTTAGTCCTCTCATTCATGCTGGCTTTACCAACATTCATTCTAATCAAGATAAATTTCTCTTTCATCAGAAAAGTAGCCAAATAAACACTAAGGTACTGTGATTTGTGTGCTTTAATATTATACCAAACTCAGGCTTATCCCTTGGCGAGTCTTATTCCAAAACTAAGAGCTCCTAAAACTGCAAAAATTTAATAAACTTTCATTTAGCGTTTAAAGTTTTTGACCCCATCTCTATGCTGTGTCATTCCATCCAATATTTTTTGCCAAACAATAACTCCTTTATTGCCCATCACAGAATCAGGTCACAGATCATTTTCCTAACTATTCTGTTCTCCAAGAAATAAAACGCAAAGCAAATCAAGAACTCTACTTGTTGACAGTAGATATGCAGACAGCTAAAGTCCCTCACTACTACAGTATCTTGCCTCTTTGCCATGATGTTAAGAAACCCAGAGACTGCTATCAACACACCAATTATCTCAGCCTCGATTTACCAATATTGCCAGTCTTGGCCAATCCCAGATCTTAATATTCATTCTAGCTGTTGGTTCCATTACCATCTACTATGGTAAAAAGCAGGATGAAGGCTCATTTGAAATAAGCTATGTTGGCAAATTAGCCACAACCATTTAAGAAATATTAGAAAAGTAAAAATTAAAGGGCATCTACTTTTGACCCCTTTTCCAGGTATCCTGAAAAATATGAGTGGATAAAGTCTTGTATACCATTTCGTGGTAGGAAAAAATCACAACCACTTTAGGATCTCAAACTCGTGCTCATTAAGCACTTGGTAGTATATTTTCCATTCATATTAAGGCATCATTTGACTGAGGACTTAAGATCACTTAGTGTGTTGAATAAATACTAAATCTGTCCCAACTGTAACTTTTAAATAGGATTTTGAAAATAGGTAAATAAAATAAGTCAGTGTTAGAATCAAGGCAAGTTCTTAATACTGGTTTCATATAAACATTTAAAAACATTTCATTGGGGGAGGGAGACTGGGGAGTTACTGCTTGGTATGGGTTTTGGGGGGTGGGGGAGATAAAAATGTTCTAATGGTAGTTGTGGTAACACACAATCCTGTGAATACACTAAAGAACAGTGAACTGTACCCTTTAAATGGATACACTGAATATGAATTATCTCAAGCTGTTTAAAAAATATTTCAACCTCATGCTAACAGCTATTAATCTAAATGTTATTACATATTTTCTAAAATATTAAAATAAATATCAAAAAACCTAATAGAGGAAGAAAGGGAGAGAAACCCTTACATATTAAATTAAGCCAGATATTAAGATACTGAAAACAATAAACCACTTAGAAGCCAGATATGACTGAGTGTTAAAAAGCCCTTATTATATTAAAATCGTTAAACAAACAAAACAAATAAATGGTAACAGACTGAACAGACCCCTAAATGATTTCTTCAGAAAGACTGTTATTTGAAAACAATCTTGAAATGGAAGGCTTTGCTTCTATAAACAAAAACATGAATGAAGTCCTCAATAGCATGAGCACTTACTCATCATACTCGATATGATAAATAACGTCTTCATCAGCAGCAACAGAGTCTGAATTAGACGTAGAGGGTACATTGTCCAATTTATTTGTGTTCTCTTTGGAATTATGATTTACATTCCCATTAGTCCTTTTACAAGAACTGCCATTCTTCAGTGGAGTTTTGCCACGTGAATGTCCATCAGAAGCTCTAGTAACACTATGTACACGTGCTTCAAACCAAGCACCAAGGCCGACATCTCTGGCATCCACCAATTCATTTACCTAAAAAAAGTTTAAAATGAGTTAATGAAGCTTAATTTCATCTACGGCTTCAAAAACTTTAACATAACTCAAGTTATTATAGTTATCATGGTTAACAATATTTACAGCTACTTATGCTTAAAGTTATTTCAAAGATTAGATTAAAACTATTCTTTTTTGGATCAAATCTGTTATTTACTAGTATGAAAATTAACTTTCCTCCAAATTTCCTTCAGTGAAAAAAGTGTGTTCTTTAACTACTCCCATGTCTACATTAAACTTTCAAAAGTTTAATTCTTATGTACTCAAGAACGTTCTGGCAAGAAATTCGGTAAGAATGTCACTAACAAAAAGCTAGACTTTAAAGTGTTATGAATGTATTATTAATTTGTTCCATTAATTTCTTCAGATTCCTAAAGATTACTGTTTTCTGGTTGGACTGACTATAAGTTAAGTATTAAACAGGAAATAAAACAAAAATAAAGGAATTATGCACACGTACAAAGGGAAGAATCTAGTGAACACATCTATACAAAATGGGCTAAGTTCTACCACCAGTTAATAACTCACTAACAAATGCATTATTTAGTACTTCAAAGAACAAAGGTAAAACAAAAAAAACAGAACTATAAGATGCAAAACAGATGTAGTCAAGTCTAGAAGATGATCCAGAATTAAATCGTGCAATCTGACAAAAGGAAAACAGTACAACACAAGTTAAGAGTTACAATATGGAAGCGGTTTACCAAAAAAAAAAAAAAAAAATCCTCCCTAAAATATTCTGAGGAAATTAGTCTAAAGGTCAAGGCCCTTTCAGGAGCAATAACCAAAAGATGTCCTTTCGACTTTTTTTTTTTAAAGTCCCTAAAAGAAAAAAAATGCCATCACTAATACTAGATCATCACCTAATCAAGCTGGCTCTTCCTGAAGGTGTAAGAGACCACTTAAGGTATCCAAAAGAATTCTGACAGATGGAGCAGGGGTGAGGAGGCAGAATATAATAAAAGTTAAATACCCACATGTCAGATACTATGCAAGGTTCCTTTACTTAGGTTTGTCTAACTGTAACAACCTCAATAATAATTCCTATTTTACAAGATAAGGAAACAAAGACTGACAAGTTAACCTGCTCCAAGTGAAAGCTAATGAAATGTAAAACTAGGGTTTGAAGATATCTTGACCTTGAAGCTTATGTTCTTGCTACTATATCATGAAGCTTAGTGACAAAATAGGTAACTAGAAACTCCAAAGGTTAAAAGACAAACTTAGAAAAAAGGTATTAAACATATAAGGTTTCAAACCACCAAGCTAATAATATAGAAGGTAAAAGTAATACACACAAAATCAAAAATTATCACTACCAGAAAAGGTACAATAGTCTACTGAAGGAACATTGTAGCAATGAAACATCTTGAAAGACAAGGTTCAGTGTAACATAAGAATGAAGAGGTAAGGTGAAATGGAAAAGACCCGAGGGTGAACCAGGCTAGACATAAATAATCAGAGACAGAACATTGTATATGTTGCATAAATTAACTCATGCATTAAGTGGACTTTTTTATTCCAATAATAGTCAATGACAAGTTTAAAGCCTTTCATTTTCTTATAGGCAGCACCAGTTAAAACAAAAAATAAAAATGTTAAGGTTATCATATTTGCCGAATAAACTGAGGCTACTACTCCTTCACAGTAAACCAAAACATTAAGAGGTTTCATATAACACTACACAATTATTCTAGAAGAGAATGGAACATAGAGTTGATACTAAAACGGTATCAGCAAAACTATATTCAGCAATATAAACCGTACTATGGAACGGTAAGAGGTACAAATGAAATAATTTTCATATCAGATATAAGAAACTAGCATGTAGATCTAGTGTCTGCATAACTTACTATTTGGCAATACAATCAGAGTTAACAGAAACCTAAGTCGATCTAAAAATACTGCCATTGCTTAAACAAATATAAGAGAACTTATTAGCTCATAAAAGCATTATTTGAATAACCCTTATAACTGGAAACAAGAAGTACAAATTCTATTAAGTATAATTAACCACTCATAATAAAGCATATAAACTGTGTGAAAAAATGCTTTTAAATTCAAAAGTAAAGTTCCTGCACATTACAAAGACAAAGTTTGGCCAAATTTAAATGGGTCAAACTGTATGCAAGAGGTTACAGTTCTTGTAAAGCCTAGGTTCAGAAGATGGTTCAGAAGAGAATAAACTTGTATAATTAACATGAAAACAGGATACTGCCATAGTAACCCGGTTGAAATTAAATGAAATGTACACCACCAAGTGTGAACCCTAACGTAAATTACAGATTTTGGGTGATGTTTTGTCAATGTAGGTACAACAGATGTACCACCCTGGTAGGGATGTTGATAATGAGAAAGGCTATGCATGTATGTAGGTAGAGGATATATGGAAAATCTCTGTACCTTCCCCTCAATTTTGCTGTGAACCCAGAACTGTTCTAAAAAGTAAAGTCTATTAAAAAAAAACAAACTGAAATGTAATTAGACATAAGTGAGCAATAAAAAAGCAGGAAAACAAAAGAGGACAATAGAATATGTGTATTTGTGTGGGGGCGGTGGAATGTCTCAATTGCATCCAGGCTTTATTTTATGGAGGTGACTCACAACATGGAGAGGCTAATGCCACTGGAATAATTACATTTCCCAAGAGAAGGGGGCACTCTATGCAGGGCCACAAAGGAGAAGCACAAGGATTGTTCAAAAGTCAAGGAACAAGGGGAAAGCAAAGCCTAGAAACTAATGCATTTTCCATGTAAATGCCAAGGCAGGGTGGAGAAACAGTTTAGCACTGGCTAATCTGAGTAACACTGGCAGGCTCTGGGGCTATAGGTATGGTTTCTAGTTGTCTAGTACCTGGTTTCTAGTTGTCTGGTACCTGGCCTGGGTGGTTAGAGTATAGAATATTGATTGGTGTGTTGCGTTAGATGGCTAGGATTGTGGCCTCCGGATTGGTTGGTTTGTATACAAAAGGCAGGCTCACTGACAAGTTATTTACGGTCTCTTCCTAGCTATCCCTGAAAGAGAGAGACTATCCTCAGCCAGCAAGCCCTCCCCCACCCGCACTGCACCCCCCAAAAATGTCAAAATATCATAAAAGAGAAAAACACAATTAATGGAGGAGGGTATTTGAGCTGAAAAGTCATGTTAAAAAAACAGCCACATTTAAAGATGAGTCTTTCATGTCCAATTATTTGACATACATACATAATCCTAAAGTATGGAACACAAGATATCATTAAAAAATAAAATACCCAGCACAAATATTTGAGGATGTATTATACACTGGGTATACTTCTAGGCACTTTTTATGTTCTGTGGAAAACATACCAGCTCTGCAAATAAACAGGTTTGTCCTTGTCTATCACCTACGAGGTATAACCTTGAACAAATTACTTAACTTGTCCCAGCCGCAGCTTCTTTATAAAATACATATCTTGCAATGTATTAGAGATTAGGTTATAAAATCCATCTGATGTGCCAACCCAGCAAGCATGTCACAGCACAAAACTGTCTCCTTCAACTAAGTATTAACATGTTTAATGCTAAGAGCCATTAAAACCCAAGAGTATAGTCTCATTGCCATACTCTGCATAGTAGACATATTAGCAGTTTACTGTTAAATACATTAGCTCCTTTAATAATTACAATACAAAGTCATTCTTATTTTATAATGAGGTTCAAAAGTGAAATACACTTGGCCCCAGGAGATAACACAGCTAAAAGTGGGAGCTAAGCTGAAAAAGGTTTTTCCAACTTGGAACATGATTCTCTCATTACACCATATTTCTTCAGAGTTACAAATCGAAATGCAATATGGTTCCATTAACATGAAGTTCAGAAAAGAGGAAAATTCAGATGCACACACAGGTTAAAAGTTCTTAAGAGGTTGTTAAATGGATAAAATTAACAAAAAGCAAAGAAATAATTGTCATGGAAGCTTCAGTAGTAGTTATAACTAGGGAGAAGGGAATTACAATTAAGAGAGTACACCTGGAGGGAAGTTCCTGGAGGTACTGCTATTCTATTTAACTTAGGTGGTGTTTACAGACACTGACTTCAAATTTCAATAAGCTCTACTTTTCTGTATTGTCTATTAAGTTCCATAATCAAAAAGCTTAAATATCAAGAAGCAGAGCTGCATTGCAGACAAGACAGGCAATACTAAGATATCCATGATTTTCTACTTAGTAATTATTAAGCTTCCTCTTTCACCTCCTACACTGAGCATAAGAAAACATTTAAGAAGTTTAACAGTGTCAAACACAGAGCTAGACCCTAAAAGCTTACTAGCATCATTCTAAATAGATACTATTTAGGCCAAGATGATAGTCTTTTCAAAGTAGGATCTAATGCGAGTCACATAAAGCTTCATATCCAAAAATCAGAATTAAAATAAATTTAGGTCTCGAAAGTCCACCTTGTTACAGAAAATAAATTACTTCCTAGAGTCAGTGTAATTCAATTTGTGTTGTACAATAGGAATAGATGGACCCAGAGTCTGCACAATCTTCCACAGGCTCTCCGAATGTGATAGTGATATTTAATTCCTTATGGTATAGGAAAAGTTCCTCTGCAATTAAGCAAATGTTGCTCAAAGTTATCATATAGGGCAAAAGAAGAATGATACTAGATAATAACTTCAGATTAAAATTTCATTTTAATGTATTAAGTTTAAATGTTTACCTATATCAGTTTTGAGTAAGCTAATTTGAAAATTCACTTTTTGTACCTGTTTATCATGAGGTCCAAAGAAAATTTTATGCAAAAGGGAGGAAAGGCCCCCAAATTTGTTTGCTTATCCATAAAGAAATTTTAATTATAGAAAGCTCTATGCCTATAAAAGGAAAATCTTTACAAAGCAAAAGTGACATGCAAGAATTCAAGATAAAAGCGAAAAAAAAAAGCCTCCCAATTTTTAAGTGTTCCAGGAACAACTTAATGAAATTATGATATACTATGTAGAGACTTGCTCTAAAGAAAACAGGCAAAATTCAAAGCAAATTTAAAACAAATTAATTAAAATGTAGCAGCTTCTAAGAGTTTAAGTCAGCCAAAAAATCAATGTCTAATAAAATTCCACGAAGGCAGGGGGCAAAATATGACTTGCTTACCTCTATTTCTAACACCTAATAGAAATATATGCTAGATATTCAAATATTCATTCAACAACTAAATCATCCAGAAATAAGCAGTTTTATATGTAGAAAAGGTCACTAGTCAACATTTCAAATGCCTATAACAATTTCTGAGCTCCATTAAAAAAAAAAAAAGGAAATAAATCTGTGTTAGACTCTTCAACTAACAAGAAAGGCTGGTTTGACTAAACATATTACTTTACAAAGAACAGTAGACTTGAGAATTTAAGTGCCAGGTTTCAAGTGTGTTTCTAAATGAAGAGAGACGAGACGATGTAAAATTTACTTGCCAAATTTGCATAGCTCAGAATCGGCTAAATTGGAATTTGAAACTAAATCTAATGACAAAGCTAAAGTCCTTAACATTTAGTGCTACTTATTAATATGAAATATAAGAGATGTTTAAAAAAAAAAAGTTAAGAACTAGAAGTAGTCAGCCACAGCACTAACATTGAAAATAAAAAGCAAAGATGCAGTGCGGGAAGTAGTTTCTTATGATGCATTTCTGAATCAGATTGGGGGAAGGGAAGATGGCAAGGTATTGAGGCCTTCACTAAACAGAATTTAAATTGATTAGAACTGTTTAACCTTGATTAATCTCAGATAGCTGGCCCTCCTATGAAAACAAATTCATACCTTCACTGCTCAAAACAAATCAAGTCAAAAGTAAGAGCTTCTAAACTATTTGCCCTTAACCAAAAAGTTAAAAATAATGTAAGATTAATTTAAATTACAGGTGGTTACATATTTATGGACATATGAATATACAGGAGGAGTTATACACGTTTCCTTGCTGTCAACTGAGAGCCCTAAAAGTAATAATACCCTAGTAGCAAGGAGCATACCTAAAGTTAGGCTTGGTTTCAAATACCATTCTCCATTTAAGGAACCAAAACTCCTTAAAGAAATGATAGATTTCAGGATTGGAGCAGGAAATATACAAGACGAGCCTGGAGCTCCTAGTGTCAGAAAGTGCTTTAACAAAAAACAACAAAAAAACAAAATAGGGGTGTATCAAAGGGACACAGGGGAAAAAATATCCATATTGATGTAAATAAATGACTCGATAAATAAGTGAAGGAAAAGAGCCAAGTCTCTCATGTAGAAAAATTCTCAATAATTTTTGTAGATAATCGGCCCTCAAGGAAGAAGTAATTAATTCCCTACTCCTTAAGTGTGGGGTGCAAATAGTGACTTCATCTCAAATACAGTATGGAAAAGGGTGCAAGGGCTGGGAAGTAACTTCACAGTGAAGATACCTGATAAACACCTCAGCCAGGTGACTATGGTTCACATCAATAGTGATAAGTTCCTACTTATCACTAAGTTAAATCTAAGTTATAATTGGTAAACAGAATGTTGATAGTACATGTCCCTATATATGATATGATGAAAACAACTTTATCTCTGTAGTCTTCCTCCCCCAAAATACATAAATCCAGTCTAATAATGAGGAAAACAGATGAATCCTAATAGGACATTTTACAAAATACCTGAACACTATGCCTCAAAACTGTCAAAGTCATCAAAAAGTGTGAGAAACTGTCACGGCCAAGAGGAGCCAAGGAGATGTGACAACTATTTAGTACAACACTAATGTAAATGTAATGTAGTATCCTAAATAGGATTCTGGAACAGAAAAAGGACTTAAGGTAAAAACTAAGGAGATATAGTTTGTAATTATAACAAATGTACCATACCAATGTAAGATTAATAACAGGACAAATTGGGTGTAGAATACATGAAAACTGTAGTATCTTCCAATTATGCTGTTTGAAAATAACATGTTTCTTTAAAAAGGAAACTGCAAGAAAATAGCAACTTAGAAAGCATTAATAACTGAAAGAGGGATAAAATGGGTGATGTAGACAAATGGCAAGTGGGTTTTCAATATTAACAATTCCACCTGAATTGCGAGAACTACATAAAGTGCTGTTTTAATTTATATACAACTTGCCCATATCATGTAAGTTTATTCCAAACTTTGTTGTTAGTGCAATTTTTTTTTTCTTGTACTGACTGACTGTAGCAAGGAAAGCTACTGGAATTTAAATAGCCACCTTACTGATTGCTCATAAAGCTTTAATGTTTATTTTCTCAGTTTTTCCAGGTATCCATAAGTAATAACTTTGCCTTCTCCAATGTTTACATTTTGTTTTCCTGCCTATCTGTATTAGCTAGCACTTTTAGAAAGATGTTAAATTAACAACAGCATTAACTGGCTCCCATTGTTAATGGGGATTATATTAAAACACTTGCTAATAAAACTATCCTGCTTCCTGATGAATTATACTTGATTAAAGTATTCTGTTCTTTTTAAAGTTATAATTTTATTTGCTAAATATAACTTAGGTTTTACATCAATATATATATCAATACTAGTGTGCTTTCTGTCACGTTTTGGTATCAATGTTACACTAAATTTACAAAGCAATGGGAGGCTTTCTTTTTTTATGTTGTAGGTCAATTTAGGTAACACCATATTTATCTATTCTTTATAGATTTAAAGCAATTCATCAGTGTAGCCACCTAGGCCAGGTACTTTTGAAATATAGCTCTTTGCCAATTTTCTTGATTCTTTCCATATTTATGGATCTGTTTGCATCTTTCCATAGAGGAATTAAACATAGGAGATGTAGGAAAAGGAGATATCAAAACAGTGCTACAGTACTTGGAACAGTATGGGCACAGGTATAGATGAACAGACCAATAGAACAAAACAGTTTGGCAGTATCCTGTGAGTAAACAACCAGCACTTCTATTTCTAGGTAAAAATTCCTAGAGAATTCTTGAACACATGCACCAAATTACACATAGAAAGTTCAAAGCAGAACTGTTTAAAAGTTGAAAATGGGAACAGCCTAAATATCTAATAACCATAGATTAGATATATATATTGTGGCATGTTAGCAAAATGGAATAATGAAAATGAAAAATAAAATACAGTTCTATGCATGAGAATCTCTCAAAGTTGAAAAAAAGTAGAATTCCATTACATAAATCCAAATACGGGCAAAACAAAACATATTGTTTAGAGATACATACATTAGTAACCCTAAAGAAAAACAAGAAAATGATCATAAAAGTCAGAACAAGTAGTTTACCTCCTGGAGAGGGAGACGTGTTCTGATAGAGGCACACAAGAGGCTTTAAAAAGGAACTAGCATCATTCTACTTCTTAACCTTGATGGAATTACACAGGCATTTGTTTTATTATTTAGACTGTATATGTAAAATGTGTATGTACAGTTTAAGTAAAGCCCAATCTTTACTTTCAAATGGCAATCAATATACTTATTCACAACAACCTGAGGATAACAGACATCTGTATACTCACAACAAGAATTCTAAAGACAACATACCTTATATAGTCCGATGCCAGGATCAATAAGAAAATCACGAGTAGATGTAGATGGCTGACTGGAAGATCCCACTCTCGGGGTTTTCTTCACTTTAGGTGGATTATTAGAACAGGGTTTGGCCTGTACATCAGTCTGTTTAGATGTGCTAGGAAGATCAGGGTCTGGGCGAACTAGTAGCTGAATTATATCATTCAGTCCAACATCATAGTCAAATAAAGTATATCCATTTTCCAACTAGAAAAAATAGAAAAGATTAAAATGTTTCTCTCAAAATGATCTTTTTACATCTTTAGCTACTCAAAGGCCCCACTAGAATTATTAAAATAAAATTCATAGCATTTTGATTTAGTGATCTTGAAACTATTCCTACTACTTTATGGCTTCTGATGTTGACATCATCTCAGGACCTCAATAAATTAAGAATCATTCCATACCAACTACAAGGTATACTAATAGCCACTGAAATGAAAAAAAAAAAAATCATTGCTGTTGTGACTCCAGATTTCCCATCAAGTTTTATTTTAATGAACAGTGCCTGAATCAACTGCAAGAAAGGTAAATTCTGAAAATGAATTGTTTTATGGCCTTGTGTTCACAAAGACGTTAAGTTAACCATTTTCTTTCTGACGACTGTCAGCAATTAAAAATAATCAAGCAGGAAAAAACAATTCAAGCAGAAATAATTACAATTCTTGCTCATGCTATTCCACTTGTCTGTTCTCTATCTATTTGTAAAGGTTATCAAATTGTATCATGAAGTCTTCCAGGATGAATAGTGAATAAATTATCTTGCAACTTACCCATATTTTGGCAAGGTCTCTGTAATGCATTAGATTGTGTCCATCCCCTCATCCCCTGCCCCCAATAACTGATATCCTAATCCTAGGTATCTCAGAATGTGACATTTGGAAACAGGATCTTCACGGAGGTAATCAAGTTAAAACTAGGTTATATGGGTGGGCTCTAACCCATTGTGACTGATATCTCATAAAAAGTTGAAATTTGAACACAGACATGCAGAGGGAAGATGTAAATGTATAAAGACAGGAGACAGACACAGGACTGGAAGGACGCATTTACAAGCCAATGAACACCAAAGACTGCTAGCAAACACTAGAAGCTAAAGGAAGCAAGAAAGGATTCTTGCCTAGAGCTGTCAGACAGAACATGGCCCTCTGCTCATAACTTAATTTCAGATTTATAACCTCCCGAACCCTAAGACAATAAATTTGTTTTAAGACACCTAGGTTTTGGTACTTTGTTACAGAAGCCCTAGGAAACTAAGTCTCCATTTTGTTTCTTTATGAAATTCAGTTGGCCATTTCACAATGATACAATAAGTAAACTAAACTCCTTCAAGATCAGAACTATCATTTCCCCAGAATCGTTACTAATTTAATCACTGTTCATTTCCTCCTCTTTGTATGTAATACCTGTCACCATCTACAACTCTATCACAATAAGACAATGTTTGAGAAGTCAACCAAAAGGAAGGAAAGTCTGTCCCTGAACGATATACTATTGAACCAGGTAAGTAATTTTAATTCAAGTGGCCCAAGAACACACCTAGCACAATCCTGCACATTACAGGTGTTCACAATTGTTAAACAGAACAAGGGATCAAGAAATTCACAAATTTTTCAGTGGAGGAATTAAATTAGATACTATTTCACATGTTGGTTAATATGTTTATTCCAATAAGCCAAAGGAGACTCCCAAAAGTCAGTAAAAAGATAAGCCCTTATAGAGATGGCAATGTTAATACTGCTTACCTTATTTAAAAAACAAACAAACAAGAACTCCCTTTAATCCTTAACTCCTGGAGAAAAAAAGGAACAAAAAACTACATTCACACCTTCATTCTGACACTGTCCAAGAGCACCCCACGAGCCCCAAGAAAGAACGCACTAATTCTGGAACAGCTAAAAAAACACAACTTGATTAAACATACAACTGCCGCATATTATGACAATGATAAAAAATAGAAGTATTTAACATAGAAAATAAACTCTACAACACAGAACATGCCAATTAACTGGTAGGCATTTCCCAAAATGAAGATAGTTAAAGTAGTGAAATAATTGGAAATCCAAAGTGTTTCCATAAACACTTTCCATTGAAATTTGAGGTACAAGAGTCAGAGGGACCTTGAGGGCATTCTTATACTCAATCCCTTTGACTAGCTTCTACCAAGCGATCAGTAAGAGTAAACACAAGCTGCTTCAAGGGGTACTCAGTCTGAAAGGAAAAGCAATGTCTGAAAGTCAGAGTGAAACAAACACTAAGCATATTAAGGCATGAATGCCTACAATGGAAATCAGGCCCACCTTAACATGTAATCACCTTTCCTCTAATTATTCACGCTTACTATGAGAGCCACTTTAACAGATTATCCATTCCCTTCCCTAATTCATAGGTATCCAGTTTTCCTAAAAGTTATCATCCATTGCACAGCAAGTTCCACACAGCTAAGTGAAGAATGTTGGAATGATCTGTTACTTGAAAAGCATGAAGTTCACCCAAATTTAATGAAAGTGCAGACTGAAAGTCACTTGTCACTTAAATTTTGCTGAGTGGGGAAAAAGGGATTGGGTCACTTAGAAATTAGAGTTTCAGACATGTAACTATAGTCCATCAATGTCTCATAGCAGAAAATGTTTGAGAACTGCCATCTTAAAAGATGGGGGCTGCAGGACTTATAAAACTAGAGAGGCAGACGGTCCTACAATTTTGTTTTGCCAGACTGCATTCTTGAATTTTTACTGGACTGAAGGAAGAAATTCCAGCTAACAGGAAGAATGGTAATAGTGATGCAAGGGAAAACTAAAAAGGAAACACCAAGAGGCAGTGGCTGAGAAGGCAGCGGGGAAGTTATTCCCAAGAGGCTAGTGATTACCATGCAAGTGGAGGGCATTAAGTTAGTAACATTCATTTATCTTTCACATCAGGTATATAATGTAAGAATGCCTTGATAGCTTAGTGTTTCTCTCTCTAAATAGGCAAACATTTTTACTTTGTGTGAAAACAAAGGGCCCCAGGAGGAAAAGGCAACTACTCGGTTTTTCTTCAGCTGTTTCATGCCCCACATCTACCATCTATTCTAAGTCTATCCCTAAGTGGTACAAGGAAAAGAAAGCAAGCAAAGTAGAGAATCTTTTCAAAGTAGGAAAAGCTCTGGATTCTCAAAAGATATGAAAAACTCAATCCCCAGGGTGCGTCACACTCAAACCCCGGGAAGAATATCCAAATGAGGTTATCCTACTCTAACTAGAATTTACAGTCCTGAAAAACTGCTCCCTATTTTGACCCTCAAAAGTGGAGTCAATTACACTGCTTCTCAAATTTAATTTGCATACAGTTCACCTGGGGACCTTGTTAAAATAGATTCTACTTCAGTCTGGTGTGAGGCTCCCAGGTGATACTAATGAAGCTGGTCTTACTGATCCATGGACCACACTTTGAATAGTAAGAAACTAGTAGGAGAATGACTACTCTTTAACTTTCATTTTCAAACTCTGGTGTTCATCAGAATCTCCCATGGGGTCTTGTTAAATTCAACTACTTGCAATTCTGGGGTGAGCTGAGCATCTGTAATAAATACCAACAAGTGATTCTAATATATATATGAAAAATTAAAAGCAGCACACCTAATAAAAATGGTGAAAAGGGGGAAGGAAACCACTTACATTATAAGACACTGTAAATTTGTTTTTATATTTTTCACCATGTGGCAGTAAATCATCTTGAGAAAGGGGGGCCTTTTTCTAATAAGAATAAAGGCACTTTACAGTATAGGAGCAGCCCTGTGACACCAATCCAGTAGTTGCCTGCTGTAGACACACTACCCTGTGCATGGACTGTAGACTCCCAAGAGGAAAGGAGAATGGAGATAATCACTGCCATGGCTACTTGTAAGCTCATAAATTAGTAAACCCAGGTGGAGCAGTATCTTCCTTCCATCTCCAACTCAATGGAGCACCAAAGGTCCATTCCTCATCCTTATTGGTTTATCACTGAGCTGAAGAAATCTAAGTAGTAAGTAATCAACTGTGCTGAGGGAAGAAATACGAAAAGTTGTTATCCTCAACTGTTTTGCCCTGAACCTGGAACCAGCTTCCTGGTTTACTGAAAGTCTACTCTGTTGCCCTGAATATAACCCAATCTCTACCTTTTCCCCAAGACATCCAGGTGCATATTTTCTTTTGGAATAGTTGATAATTAGGCTTTAAGGGTGTTGCCCAGAAATACATTCTCATGTGTTATTTCTATCACTGGTGCTGAAGTCACTAAAGTGTCCTAGGAATTCATGTATTATTGTTCTTAGCTAGAAAATAAAATTCAGGAGACAATCACATGCTTCTTACCTTTGACAAATATATAAAAAGGTATCAGCTACTGGTAGCGCAGCAATATAAATCTACATAGTGTTTACTACACACAATTATTTCAAAAGCAAAGTCTACAACAAACCTGAACAGCTGTTTTTATTGCAAGTCAAACACTAAAGGATCAATATAAACCGGCTGCAAGCACATATCAAAGATGCTATTACATTTATTTAAAGACAAATTAAAATATCCCCTGGCTCACTCTCTCAGAGTTTAATCTTGTTACTTTGAAATTTCTGGGCAGTTTTAGAAGGGTAAGTGTATTAAGGACAGAAAATATTCCTTTCAAATCCTTTGTGGCTGTAGGAAAACGATCACTACCAAATCAAAGAAAGCTACATTTATCTAAAACAACATGATGGGAGCCAAACTGTGATCTATCAACGGGAAAAGGCCAACTTTTTTAGTGGATTAACTTTTTTAAAAAGACAAAAAAAAAAGACAAATAGGATGAGTCTGGGTCAAATCTTTAATGGGCCAGACCAGGGCCATACCATACAACTACTACAGACGCTCAAAGACACCGCCAAAATCACTTTCACCCTCAAATATGTACCCCTGGCTATACTCCAGTTACTGTGTAAAAACTTGGGTGAGGGGACTATTAGAAGGTGAGAAGAAAAGCAAAGTAGTCTTTTACATTCCTTTCCCTTGTAGCCTATAATAACCCTCTCTGGTCTGTACTGGGCAGTTTAAATCTGGTCCCGGGTTACATCAATAGCTCCTTTAGCCCAGGTCTCTAATCTCCAAGACAGATCCAATTCTAGGAGAGGAGAGGGAGGGGTGCCCTAAGTTCTGGAAACCCTGCGAATCTTCAGTGTTTACAAATCTCTTCCACATGAGGAAGTAGAGCTAGGGTTCTTGTGCCCAGAGCGAGCAATGTATAAGTTTTCTCCTCTATTTGGGAGCTGGGAGCGCGGAAGAGCCACGGAACCGATGAGAGCCGTTATCTGGCTAAGCTCTGCCGGGAGCCAGAGCCGCGAGCCCTCCCCACCCGCACTGTGGCATGGCCGCCACAGCCCGCTAACCTCCCCGCCCTCCAGGAGCTCCTGACCCGGTTGAGCGCGGGAATCGAGGGAACCCAAGCGCTCTGGCGGGCTGTTCCTGCGGCTGCTGCCCTGCTGAGCAAGGGTGGCGAAGTCGCCGTGCTCTAGGCGCCCCCACCTCTGACCCATCCGGGCGCACCTGCACTCGGGACTGACGGGGACCCCTCTGCGCCCCCTCGTCGAGTCCAGGCCCGCACTCCTGTGGCTCAGGGGCTGCCCACCCGAAGTGGAACCAGGAGCAATCTGCGCGCGCGGCGCACTAAGCCCTCTGGCCCGCCCAGCCCACGCGTCCGAAGAGGCGCCCCGCTGCCCTCGCTCGGGGCTCCCGAGGGGTGCAGTGGGCGCGTCTCACCTGCTTGCCCCGATAGAAGAGGCGCTGGCACTCGGGCCGCACGTCGAATAGCGCCCACACCCGCTCACGCAGCTCCTCAATTGTGGCTTTGCGAGACACGTCCTCAATGGTGCGCGTCTGGGAGCCGTCGATGGTGCGAACCTGGATCCACATCTTGGCGCCGGGAGAGGGGGCCGGCTCTGCTTTGTCTCCCCCTGCGCTTAGGGCGCTGCACCCCACCCGGCCAGCGCCGCTTCCTTAGCGGCACCGACTCTCCGCTGCCGGCGGGCGGGCGAGCGCGCGCACAAGCGAGGAAGACTGACCAGACGCCAGGCCCGACAGGCGGCCGCGACTCCTAGACCGCGCACCCGCCCAGCAGAGCTGTGCAGGAAAGGAAACCGGAACTAGTCCGAGGCGCCGCCGCTGCTGCCGCAGCCCCCGCCTCACAAATAGGAAGAAGCCTTGTCTGCACCGCGCGGAGTGTTTACTTATAGAGCTCTAGCTCCCACATGGAGGTCACGGCGCGAACCCGGATCTCGCGAGATCCACGCCGGGCTCCGCCTTAAAGAGGAAGCGGCCCGGGAAGTGGCTATAGACCAGAGGGAACTAAAATGGGCGGGGCGGAGGGGCGGGGCTGCCCAGAGCCGTTACTTGCTCCTCTGCCTGCACCTGGGTATTGGATAACTCCCCTCTAGCCTTCGGGTTTCTAGCGGTTACGAGGCTGCCCACAGGTTGCCGTTTTGGTTCTGGTTTCGGGACCTTGCGAGCGAGCGACTCCTCAGGCCTAGCGGATACGGTTCTGTGGTCTCATAAACACCAAAAATAAGAAACTGACGTTCACATGTATGATCATGAATTGGGGAGTGCGGACAGACACGGCCTAAGTTTCTGAGAAAGCACATAAGGAAATGAGCCCGCACTACCGCGCTCACCGGGACACCGTCCATCACGCGGCCTTGGTGGGGGCGCCCGCCCTGTATAGGCTCCGGGGACCCTTGTGCTTCGCGAACTCGTTTCCCGCCGAGTCCGACCGCTACCTTCGCGCGGAAACCCACTTCCTGGGGTTTCCCGCCGCTGAGCTGGGCTGGGCTGGCGGCCTCGGCCCCACAGGCCGCGGGTCCTGCTGGGATCGCCCTCTCCGGTCCGCCACGCTCACACTCGGACGTCTGGCCATAGTGGTGTGGGTGCCGCCACCCGGAGGCCGCTAGTCAGAACCGGACGTTTCCTTTTGTGGACCTTACAACTTAGTGTACCTTTGGCCTACGGGATTGCGGAGTCATGGAAAACATTTTTAAAAGATGCAAAACTACACGCCTCCGAAAAAGAACTCCAAATATCCTACTAGGAATAAATTCTTAGAAATAGGCCTATTACCTAACAGTGAGCTTCTTTAAGAAGAAAATATGTCTTCATAAGAAAGCATTTGCGAACATATATATACATAAAACTTGGACTTTTTATTTGCCAGAATCCGTGACTTGAATGTTGAGACTGGTGTTAATTATCACCATAAGGGTAGAGCAACCAATTAATTACAAGTACAGAGAAGTCCGTTATGAAAGATGGCCCAACACGGAAGGGACAGGAAAAATGGAATATGTATGCATATTTCAGGCCTTTGCTCTTGCTGAAAATTTTACATTCACTTGTATCCGCTAAATATATAGTTCGCCTTGTCTGTTTCTGATTTAAGTAAAGCAAATATTGAGTATTCACTATATGTGTAAATGCAATGATAGTGATATGGAAAGCACACATAACCGGTCCCAATAAGGAATAGCTATTCGCTATTATAAGAATATGCTATGTCCTTGTGAAGGCATATTAAGAATTTCTTTTAATCCTCTATTCACAATGAATTTCCGAGAAAGCACATAAGGAAATGAGCCTGCTAGTTCATCTGAACAATCGAGTTCAGATAAGATTTAGAAAAATAAAAATAGTAAAGAATAATTTAGTACTAAACAGTCTGTTGGTTAAAACAGAAATTAGAGATGAGAGAAGAGGGACTAGAATGATCTGAGTTCCATGGTATATTGTAATGGGAGCAGCATTTAAACGTTCAGTTCATGGATTGAGATAGATCTGAACTGTAATCCCAGTTTTGCTATTAAACTGTCGTCTTGAACAAATTATTTGCTTCAATTTCCTCAATGTAAAATGATGCTTAAAACATAATGAATAGCCTATCCCTTGGTAGTACACAAATTATTTTTGTACTATTATTATGGAGAGGATTTAGATAAGCAGAGAATGCCCAAAGAGAAGAGAGTGCTTAAGCAAAGATAGAAGGCATGCAGTTTTTACAGGTCAGAAGAGATTTCATATCAGTGAAAGGTTGACTAAATAGAGAAGGGCAGAGTGTGAAGATTAGCATTCAGAGCAGTAGATTTTTTGGGCCCCAGGGAGAAACTAAGGTTTTTGAGTCCACTGATGTGATTAAATATATAGCAGAAGGAGTATGAAAAGATGCTTTAGGGAAGAGGTCCCCAACCCCCAGGCTTCAGACTTGTACTGGTCTGTGGCCTGTTAGGAACTCGGCCACACAGCATGAGGTGAGGGGCGGGCTAGCAATAAAAGCTTCATCTGTGTTTGCAGCTGCTTCCCAGCGCTAGTATCACGGCCTCTGCTCCACCTCATCATCAGGCATTGGATTCTCATAGCAGCACTGGTCCCTGGTGCCTAAAAGGTTGGGGGCCGCTGCCTTAAGGGAAAACTAAGAGTCAAGGAGAACCAGGGGAGATGTTGTCTGGAAGCTTCGTGAAGAGACAATTGTATCAGTTTGAGTGAAATTTGTGGCAGGAGGTAAGAGAAAAAATGGTAGATTCCAGAGTATTATATAAAATCAAGCCTATCAGACTTGTAGAATGTGAGAGATGAGGAAAATGGAATGCTGAGAATAATTTCCAAATTTCTCGTTTGGAAGTCTTAAATGAATGGCTTGGGTAGACAGTGATGCTCTTAAATGAACTAAAAGAGGAAAATGCAGTGATTTCCATTTGACCTTTATTGCATTTGAAATGCATCCAAAATGTACCTAGATGGAGATATCTGACAGCTGGAAATATAAAAATAAATAAATGGGAAGTAGAAAAGTTCTGAAAGAGGAACTAGTCAAGATCTGTACTCACTGTCATGAGGCTATTTATCCTTCTCAATGTGGTGGTTTTTCATGAAGAACCGTTGGTGGGGTGGACTACTGACAAAATTAGGTATCCACTGGGACAGTATAGGATCTGTGTTAATCTAGTCAATATAGATTCCAAAGGATTGGCGGGCTGGAGCTTAGAGATGTGAGACTCAGAAAAGACTTACTTGTCTTGTGTAGATCAAATTAATTAAATCTGGAAACATAAGCTCATATGTGTAGTAAGTCGTTTAGGATATAAATAAGTAATTGCAAATAATGGTTGTATATGTAACAAGATACATCCTACTATGTTTCTCCATACAGTATATATTATAACTAAGGTTTTCTCTCTTTCTCTGCGGTGCTGTTGTCTGCTTAGGAAACTTCCCAGTTGTAAAAGCAAGATAGAAGTTCTTTGACAAAAACCACAATATCATACAGTTTTGACATATACCATGCCTTATTACCAGATGTGCAGCTGAAACAACTTGAATGTGAACAGAGAAAGAAAAAATAAATTATTTACATGAATGAAGAGTAAATACTAAAGTTTATGCCATCAGCCATTCAATATTTATTTAAGTCAATAGAGGCAAACCAGAACAAGATTGATTGTAGAGCTAATTATTCCAGAATCTTATCATACCAAGAATATCTCATTTTCTCAACTAATGTCCCAAAGTCAAGAACTTTTATATATATTTTAAAAAGTGAATTTCAATCTGCTCTCTGAAGCTATGATTACTACCTTCCATTCATACCCCTGCATTGATTGTCTTCCTTTTGCTCCTCAAGAGCCACTCTTTACTCGCTCTCTGTCCTGGAGTCCAAGAGCAGAGAGTACATCACTGGGGCCAGTGCTCTTAGGCTTCCAACTGAGGCTAGCCTGTGAGGAGGAAGCACAGACAGGAGAGGAAGAGAATGAGGTCAGTATATTTACTCCCCAGTATATTTGTTCTCCCTGAAAAGTTACCTTGGGCTGTCTGTTGCCTTCCTGGGAAGTCACTACTCCTCTTCAAGTGGCCAGCTCTAAATGACTCATTCTTCTTTGTTCTGGAAACCTCTTTCCTCCTCTTGTTTTGAGTCTAGGGATTCTAACAGCTTTATAGTCCTAGATTCATGCATATTCCTTCAGTTCCCTGTACCTTGGCCCACACCCTTTTAATTGGTCCCCTGTTGGGGGAGGAGGAACGTTAAAAGTACCTTAACTGGAGGTTTTCTGTTATACTCTCTAAAGCTATTTTTAATTTTTTTATTTTATTTGTTATTATTTTATATTACTTTCAGTATACAGTACAATGGTTAGACATTTATATAATTTATGAATTGATCCCCCCAATCACTCTAGCACCCATCTGGCACTACATACAGCCATTAAAATAATATTGACTATATTCTCTATGCTGTACTCTACAACCCCACTGACTGCTTTGTAACTACTAATTTGTACTTCTTCATCCCTTCACCTTATTCAGCCAGTCCACCAAGCTCCCTCCCCTCTGTCAATCACCAGCTTGTTTTCTGTATCTGTGAATCTGTTTTTGTTTAGTTTGTTTGTTTCTTTTGTTCCTTAGATTCTGCATATAAATGAAATCATATGTTATTTATTCTTCTCTGACTTATTCCACTCAGCATAATACCCTGTAGGTCCATTCATGTCTCTGCAAATGGTAAGATTTCATTTTTTATGTCTCAATAATATTCCATTGTATATATGTAACATAATTTATCCAGTCATCTATTGATGAGCACTTAGGTTGCTTCCATATCTTGGCTATTGTGAATAGTGCTGCCAGAACATAGGGGTGCATAGCTCTTTATGAACTAGTGTTTTGGTTTTCTTTGGATAAATACCCAGAAGTGTAATTGCTAGGTCGAAAGGAAGTTCTATTCTTAATTTTTTGAGGAACCTCCAAACTGTTTTTCATAGTGGCTGCACCAATTCGCAATCCCACCAACAGTGTACGAGGGTTCTCTTTTCTCCACATCCTCACCAATGCCTGTTTTTTGATTTATTAATGATAGCCAATCTGACAGATAATATCTTATTGTGGTTTTAATTTGCATTTCTCTGATGATTAGTGACCTTGAGCATCTTTTTATTTGTCTATTAGGCATCAGTATTTCCTCTTTGGAGAAATACTGCTTCGGGTGTTCTGGTGATTTTTAAATTGTATTGGTTGTGTTTTTGTTGAGTTGTATGAGTTCTTTATAAATTTTGGATATTAACCCCTTGTTAGATGTTTCGTAGACAAATATCTTTTCCCATTCAGTAGGTTGTCTTTTCATTTTGTTGATGGTTTCCTTTGCTGTGCAAAAACTTTTTAGTTTAATGTAGTCCCATTTGTTTAATTTTTCTTTTGTTTCCTTAGTCCGAGTAGATATATCAGAAAAAAATTACTAATAGCAATATCAGAGATTTTACTGCCTATGTTTTCTTCTAAAAGCTTTATGATTTTGGATCTTACATTTAAGCCTTTAATCCATTTTGAGTTTATTCTTGTATATTGTGTAAGAAGGTGGCTCAGTCTCATTTTTTTGCATGTATCTTTGTCCAGTTTTCCAAACACCATTTATCGACAGACTGTCTTTACCCCATTCTATATTCTTGCCACCTTTGTCATATATTAAATGATCATATAGATGTGGATTTATTTCTGGGCTCTCTATTCTGTTCTATTGATCTGTGTGTCTGTTTTCATGCCAGTGCCATGCTGTTTTGATTACTATATCTTTGTAGTATAGTTTGATATTAGGTAGTATAATACCTTCAACTTTGTTCTTCTTTCTCAAGATTGCCATGGCAATTTGGGATCTTTTATGGCTCCATATAATTTTTGGATTATTTGTTCTAGTTCTCTGAAAAATGCCATTGATATTTGATAGAGACTGTACTGTATCTATAGATTGCTTTGGATAGAATGGCCATTTTAACAATGTTGATTCTTCTTACCCACAAGCACAGTATATGCTTCCATTTATTTGTATCTTCTTCAATTTCTTTTTTCAATGACTTATAATTTTCCAAAAATAGGTCTTTTACCTCCTTGATTAATTTGAATCTCAGGTATTTTATTGTTTTTGATGCAATCGTAAATAGTATTGTTTTCTTAATTTCTCTTTCTGATAATTCATCATTGGTGTATAAAAATGCCACTGACTTCTGCTACTTTATTGAATTCATTGTTCAATTCTAACAGTTTTCGGGTGGAATCTTTAGGGTTCTTTATATATAGTATCATGTCATTGGCAAATAATGAGAGTTTTATTTCTTTCTTTTCAGTCTGGATGCCTTTTATTTCTCTTTCTTGACTGGTTGCTGTAGCTAGGATTTCCAATACTGTGTTGAATAGCAGTGGTGAAAGTGGGCATTCTTGTCTTGTTCTTGATCTTAAGGAAAATGCTTTTAGCCTTTCCCCATTGGGTATGATGTTAGCTATACGTCTGTCATTTATGACCACTTTGCTGAGAATTTTTATCACGAATAGATCCTGGATTTTGTTGAACACCTTTTCTGCATCTATTGATATGATCATATAATTTTTATCTTTCAATTTGTTAATGTGGTGTATCACATTAGTTGATTTGCAGATACTATACCAACCTTACACACCATAGGAATAAATCCCAACTTGATTGTGGTGTATGATATTTTTAATGTATCGCTAAATTTGGTTTGCTAATGTTTTGTTGAGGATTTTTGCATCAGTGTTCATATGGATATCAGCCTATAGTTTTTTTTTTTTTTGTAATGTCTTTGGTTTGGGAATCAGGGTAATGATGGCCTCATAAAAGAATTAGGGAGCCTTCTCTCCTCTTGAATTTTTTGGAATAGTTTGAGAAGAATAAATGTTAATTCTTCGTTGAATGTTTGGTAAAATTCACCAATGAAGCCATCTGGTCCAGAACTTTTGTTTTGTGTAAGTTCTTTGATTACTGATTCTATTTCATTGGTGGTAATCAGTCGGTTCAGATTTTGTTTCTTCTTGACTCAGTCTTAGGAGATAGTATGTTTCTAGGAATGTATGCATTTATTCCAGATTGTCCAATTTGTTGGCATATAATGGCTCACAGTATTTTCTTAGAATCTTTTGTATTTCTGTGCAGTTCGTAGTTATGTCTCTTTCATTTCTGATTTTATTTATTTAGGTCCTCTTTTTTTTTTTGGATGAATCTGGTTAAAGGTTTATCAATTTTATTTATCTTTTCAAAGAAGCAGCTCTTGGTTTCATTAATCTTTGGAATTGTTTTTCTAGACTCTATTTTGTTTATTCCTGCTCTAATTTTTATTATTTCCTTCCTTCTACTCACTTTGGGTTTCGTTTGCTCTTCTTTTTCTAGTTCTTTTAAGAGTAGGGTTAGAGTATTTATTTGAGATTTTTCTTGTTTCTTGATGTAGGCCTGTATCACTATGAATTTCCTTCTTAGGACTGCTTTGGCTGTGTTCCACAGATGATTTTTTAAATCGTGTTTTCATTTTCATTTGTCTCTAGGTATCTTTTGATTTATTTATTGATCTCATTGTTAACTCTTTCATTGTTTAGCAGCATGTTGTTTAGCTGCCATGTGTTTGTGTATTTTCCATTTTTTTCTTGTAGTTGATTTCTAGTGTCATACCACTGTAGGCGGAGGAGACACTTGATATGATTTTCATCTTTCTAAATTTATTGAGACTTGTTTTGTGGCCTAACATGTGGTCTATCCTAGAAAATGTTCCATGTGTACTTGAGAAGAATGTATATTCTGCTGCTTTGGGGTGAAACACTGAAAATATCTGTTAAATCCATCTGATCCACTGTGTCATTTAAGGCTGCTATTTCTTTGTTGATATTCTATCTAGAAGATCTGTCCATTAGTGTTATTGGAGTGTTAAAGTCTCCTACTATGAGTGTATTACTGTTGATCTCTCCCTTTTGTCAGTCAATAATTACTTTATATATGTAGGCGCTCCTGTGTAAGGTGTGTATATGCTTTCTAGGGTTATGTCCTCTTGTTGTACTGATCTCTTTATCATTATGTAATTTGTATCTTATTATAGCCTTTGTTTTATAGTCTATTTTGTCTGATATAAGTATTGCTACCTCGGCTTTTTTTTCACTTCCATTTGTGTGAAATATCTTTTTCCATCAGTCTGTGAGTGTCTTTTTATCTGAAGTGGGTCACTGTAGACAGCATATGCATGGGTCTTATTTTCTTATCCATTCAGCTATTCTATATCTTTTGATTGCAGCATTTAATCCATTTACATTTAAAGCGATTATTCATAGGTACATAGTTATTGCCATTTTATTATTCATTTTTACATTTTCCCCCTTCATTTTACAGAATTTCCTTTAACATTTCTTATAATACTAGCTTGTCAGTTGTGAATTCTTTAAGCTTTTTCCTGGTCTGGGAAGCTCTTTATCTCACCTTCCATTGATAGTCTTGCTGGGTAGAGTCGTCTTGGTTGTAGGTTCTTGTTTTTCATCACTTTTAATATTTTGTGCCAATCCCTTCTGGCATGTAAAATTTCTGTTGAAAAATCAACTGACATTCTTATGAGAGTCCCCTGATAAGTAACTAGCTGCTTTTCTTTTGCTGCTTTTAAGATTCTCTCTTTGTCTTTCACCTTCGGCGTTTAATTATGATGTGTCTTGGTGTTGGTCTGTTTGGGTTTCTCTTGTTTGGGGCTCTTTGTGCTTTGTATAACTATTTCCTTTGCCAGCTTAGGGAAGTTTCTATCATTATTTCTTCAAATAGGTTTTCAATTCCTTGCTCTCTCTCTTCTCCTTCGGGTATCCCTATGATGCAGATATTGGTATGTTTGATGTTATCCCAGAGATCTCTTAAACTTTCTTCATTTTTTTGATTTTTTTCCTTTCTGCTGTTCCAATTGGGTGTTTTCTGTTACCTCGTCTTTAAACTTCTGAGTCAATCCTCTGTTTCATCTATTCTACTGTTTATTTCTTCTAGTGTATTCTTCATTTCACTTATTATATTCTACATTTCTGTCTGGTTCTTTTTTTATGGTTTACATGTCCTTTTTTATGCTTACTGTCTCCTTATTGAAGTTCTCACCGAGATCATCTATTTCCCCCTAAGTTCATTGAACATCCTTGTAACCAGTGTTTGAACTCTGTCTCTAGTAGGTTGCTTGCTTACATTTTGTTTAGTTTTTTTTCCCTGGAATTTTCTCCTGTTGTTTCATTTGCAGCATGTTTCTTTGTTTTCTCCTTTTAATTGCCTCTCTGTGTTTGTTTCCATGTGTTAGGAAGATTTGTTACATCTCTCAGCCATAGCCTTATGTAGTAGGTGTCCTATGTGGTCCACTGGCACAGTCTCTCTGGTCACCTGTGCTGGAGGCTCTGGGTGTGTTCCTTGTGTAGGTTTTGTGTGTTCTGTTATAGCTAAGCCTTGATTGCTGTTAACATATCAGTGGATGAGACTGACTCTAGGGCTGACTGGCTGTGGGGTTTGGCCACACCCACAGGATCTGAGCTGCTGTGTGGGGGGTGATCTCATGAATTGGGACTCTCCCGAGCAGGCTTGTGTACCTGTTGAGACTACCCTTTGGGTGTGCTGCATATGGGGTTAGTCAGGTGGCACTCTTTTGTGATCTGACGCCAGCCTCCAGGTGTTCTGAGGCTCCTTAGAAGGGGGTCCTGTGTAGGCCAAGGTCAGCCACAGCCTTTGATTGTTCATGGCTACCTGGTAGGAGATACAAAGCAATCTGTGAATGGTTGCTACCTGTGCTTCATCCAGAGGCAAGTGAGAGAGACCACACTGAGGGCCATGGTTAGTCAGTCCCAGCACCGGGCCTGTGGTGGCTCAGCAAAAGCACTAGTGTGCTTCAAGGCCTAAGACTGTCTGCTAACTGCTCATAAGTCTCCACAGCTTAAAGAGGCTTTTGTTGGTGCGTGAGTTGGGTGGGGTGGGGACCCAGGGAGTCACTGAGATAAGGCATACAGATTTCACCTGGCCAGTGCAGAATCAGATTTTGTTCCAGTGCTTCCTTAAAAAGTATCAAATCGCAGCACGGCCAGCCACTGCTTGCCTCAGGCCTGCAGACACTGGAGATATGTTCATGAAATACTGTAGTCTTTCCTCTCTATTTCCTCTCTAGCCAGTGTTCTTTACTTTTCAGCTGTCCCTCTTTTGTTTTTATGGAGGCTTCCCCATTCACTTGGTCCAGAGAATAATCCTTGTCCTTTCTGCAGTGAGTACCCCTGGTTCTTTGGAATATCTGATGACTTGAAAGACTGGGAACCTGGGATTATCACTAAAGACTTGCAGTTTATCATCCCTGTTCTCAGTTGTATGCCTTCTCTTGCCTTCTGAGATTGGTCTTTCCTATTGCTTAACTTTTCTGAGGGTCTTTGGATCAATTCAGCTCATATTTCCTCATGAAGGCAGTTAGAATTTAACTTCTCGATGATGGGATCAACTTAGGCTTCAACTTCCAGTTACAACTTGCTCTGCAAAACAGTTTTTAGAGGTTTAAAATAAAAACCATCATTTTTCTATCTCCCACAGTTTCTGTGCAACAGGAATTTTAAAATGACTCAGTTGGAAAGCCTGAGTCTGGCTCAGAATCTGTCATTCCATTGCAGTAGATGTAGCTGAAACAGGAAGAATGGGGATTGGGCAGTTGGAAACTAGCTAGGCATCTCTTCCCAAAGTGTCTCAGGACTTCTCTACATGGTTTCTCTCTGTGGGCTAGTTTGGGCTTTTTCACAACATGGCCACCTGAGAGCAGTTAGGCTGCATACAGGATAGTTGGAAACTTCAAAGGTGAGAATTCCAGCGAACAAGTGTAAGCTTGAATCACTTTCTATGGCCTAGTTTGAAAGTCGCAAAGTGTCACTTCTACCTTATCCTTTTGACTAAAACATTCACAAAAGTCCACTCAGTTTAATTATGATGTGTCTTTGTGTGGGCTTTTCCTGATACCTCTCAGGTAAAGAAAATACATTCCTTATGTTCCCATACTAGTCCATAATTCTACTCTAATATTTAACTTAGAGCTGTAATTATTTGTTTCATGACTGTCTTCTCCATTACATTTTTAAAATTCCCATTACATTTTTGATTGCCTAAATAGACAAGGACTCATTCTATTTATCTTTGTTTCCAACACAAAACTCAGAACTTGGTGCCTAGATGTACTTAATAAGTTGTTATTGAAAAATGGAAGGGGTGGGGAGGGAGGGATCAATATATTCAGGTGTCTACTTGGAACACGATACAGATTTGTATAATCTGCAGTCCTCTAAAAGTGGAGATAGTCCTCTGTTAATTATTTTATCTTACCTTACCTTAGAACATTTCTTCATGCCCTCCTACCTCCTCCTTACAGGGAGGCAGATAAATCACCTTTTCTTTTATACAGATAACTATAATTTTTGCATAAAACACTTTGCTGTACATTTTTAAGATAATCTAAATTCCCAGGTTCTAAGAGGTTGAACACACTCAAAACTATTACTGTTTATAAAAGGATAAGGAAATTGTGATAATTAAAGACAGATCTTTTTTCTAGACTAGCTTAGAGGGAAAAAATAGTGTTTCATTCTGTTGACTTTCAACAAATAGCTAGAAAATGAGTTTATTCTGGAACAACAAAGGATTTCAATTTGGGGCAAGTGGTCTAATGGCAAACCACCCACAAGTCCAAAGAACAAAGGAGAGAAACATTCTTTTATAGAGGAAAGGGGGTGTTCCGAGGGGCTGTTGTAAACAAAGAGTTCATTGGAAGAAAGTAGGAGCTTAATGTATAGTGGCTTTTCATTGGCTGAGTTGTAACAGTCTTTCATTGGTTGAAAGAAGATGCTGGGCAAGAATTTCATTCTGTGCTGGGGTAGTAGAAAAACATTTTCCCGTTGGAGGTGGAAAATATGTCTCTTTCTGTTTGGGGTAATTGACAGTGAGTGGTAGGGCATGAGAGCTCCTCTTACAGGTGCTCCCAACTCCAATTTAAATGAGGTTTCTATTTTTTAATCTTCCAATCTCATTAATATAATATTTAGTTTGCTATTAAGATTATTGCCTGTGAAGGTGAAAGGTTAATGACATTGCAATACTTTCCATAGAAAGATATTTTCCCCCAGTTTTCCAGTTGAAAACACATTAACATTATTTTGCTGATTTGCATGAACAAGAAATCCTGTGTAATTTATCTATATTCATTTAGTAATTAGTTTGTTTAGTTCAGATTTAATGAAAGTGTGTAGCATGGTGAAAGAACGTGTGCTCCTGAGTCAGCTAGACCTGAATTTAAATCTAGGATCTGCTTATTATCAGGATTATGGCATTGGGTAACTTATTTAATTTCTCTGATCCTTGATTTCTGTATCTGAAATGGGTATAATACCTCTCATCGTACCACAAGAACCAAATGAGACAAAGTCTCATTGTATAAGCACTTAATAATGGCCACTTTCCTCTGTTTTTGTTACAGAGTGTATTCAGTCAATAGAATTTATTCTGGTTTTCAAATGATTCTGTTGGTGATTTGAGACAATAAAGAATTTGTTATCATTTTGCAAAGCATCTTATAGCTTTAGGTTTATGAGTTTTTGAGAGAGCTCTTTCCTATAGGGTTCAGCCAGCTCAAGATAGAGATAAATTATAAAGTGCTAACTTCAGCTTGGCTAATTTACATATTTAAATTCTTTTGGCGTTTTATTAGTTCAACAAGGCAATCATGATGTTTTTAAGGAAGGTACTTTAACCAACTTTCTATTCTCTTATGAAATCTTAAAATCTCAAAAAGATTTACTGTCTGCTTTTTCTCTGCCCACTCCAAGACCCCAAATTTAAAACCTAAAACATAACTTCGTAAAGCCAAAAAAAAAAAAAAAAAAAAAAGAATCACAGTACAATCACAAAAAATATTTAAAACGACGTAATAGTCTCATTTTTCTCTCTGGTACCTGAAATGATATTTATGCAATGCCAATAAACCAAATATATCTAATGTAATTCCTCCAAAACTGTACTATTAAAATTGCATTTTATAAGATTTCAATACCGTGAGGAAATTTCGTTTTCCCTCCTAGGTTGTTGAAAGGGAATTTTTCTGTGATATTTAACCTACATATTTTTTTACAAACTACCACGAAGATTTTTTTTTTTTTATCAAGGGCATTAATGTAATTTATAGACTATAAAGAATTTTAGCCAAACACTACATTAGACTGGGAATTAGAAGGAATGGCTTTGGGCAAATTGTAGCTTTTCTTGGCTATCAAATTCTTATCTGTAAATTGAGATGAGCAGGAAAAGTAATACAGGTGTATACCTCAGAGATATTATGAGTTCAGTTCCAGACCACCGCAATAAAGCAAGTCATAATCTTTTTGCTGGTAGAAGGTCTTTAATTTGCAAAAAACAGAATATCTGTGAAGTGCAATAAACGCAAAGTGCAATAAAACGAGTTATATTTGTATTGGATTAGAGTAAATCACTAGCTCTCAGCTGGTGATGCAGTGGTTGAGAGCTTAAGTTTTGGAGCCACTTTGGGGTCAACTGTGTAAGGCAAACCTCCATTTTCTCAGTTGTAATCTATTAGGTAACTAATAGATTTGTGGTAAGAACCAGTGAGATATCACATATAATTACTTAACATACTCTTTGGTGAATGTTGACCACCATTATCAGTCGCAACTATTGGAAGGACTCATAAGCAATTTATGTGTGTTTTTCATAATGATAATTAAGAATTCCTTCTCCATCAAGTACTTGTGATAAACTTCTTGCATTATTAGTTTTTGTTGCATAACAAGCCACCTAAAAACTTAGAGGCTTAAATAGCCATTTATTTAACTTATTCTTTATGTTAACAATCTGGGCTATTCTTAGCTGAGTAGTTTCTTTGGATCTCAGATGATAACTGAATAGTCTACAATGGTCTTACCTGAGGTGATCTGTCATTGCACCATATAGGTCTAGTCTGGGCTTGTTCACATGGTGGATATTCAGGGTTCTAGGAGAGCCAGTGGAGCTGACAAGGCATTTTGAGGCCTAAGCTTGGAATCGGCACAGTGTCGATTAACCAGATTTTATTGACTAAAGCAAGTCACAAGCCCAGCCCAGATTCAAGGAGAGGGAAAATTGACTACATTTCCTAACAGGAGGAGCTGCAAAGACTCATTGCAAAAGGGTAGAGAGGGAAATAATTATGGGCATTTTTTGTAATAAATCTGAAACACCACTTCCTACTAACCCTAGTTGTAATAGATTACACATTGGTAACTTTTCATGGCATTAGTCATCTTGTTACTGTAATTTGCATAATCTTCTAATCTTTCAGTCTACTACGTATTATTTCTGTAACTGTGCTTCATGTATTTGCTAGTTCAAGCTGAATCTTTTTGTCACATTACCAGTTGATGCTGGTAAACTTTTATCTGCTGCAAGCATGTGACCCAGTATTATTTTATCTAATCCTAACTAAGGCAAAATTATATAGTTTCTTGAGTGACCCTTCAGAATACATATCATGATGCAATCTGAAAGACATTAGAAATTATTGTTTTGTTTGTTTTAAATCCGTAGCAATAAAAATCACTTTTAAGAATATCACAGTAATATTTAGTTTCTTAAAAATTATCACAAGTCCTAGTAGAATGGATAAAAAGACTTGAAAGTATTGAGTTTTGACAAGAAATAGAGCAACTGGAACTTTCATACACTGCTGGTGGGAGTGCAATTGATTCAAATTGGAAACCTGGGCAGTTTCTACATATCTACTACCCTAGGAGCAATTCCACCCATAGGTATATATGTAATATAAATTAGTGCATATCTACAAGAAAGTAAATACAAGACTATAGTTATAATAGCTCCAAATTGGAAGCCACCTAAATGTCTATAAATAGGAGAATAGATGAACAAATTGTAGTATATTCATACAGTGGAATACCATACAGTGATAAAAAAGAATGACTGAATATATGCCACAACATGAATGAATCTAAAATAATTATGTTAAGTAAATGAAGCCAGACACAAAAAGCACATACTGTATGATTCTCTTTATATAAAGTTCAAGAAGATGCAATTTTAATCCATATTGTTAGAAGTCATAACTTTGGGAAACAGAGAAACTGATGGTGGTGACTGGGGAGAGCAGAAAAAGAACTTTTGGCTGATAGTAATATTCTATATTATGATATGGATAGTGGCCACACCAGGGTTTATATATGTAAAAAATTAGTGAACTATATGTTTATGATGTGTTCACTTTACTGTGTATACATTAAGTGTTTATATATATTTATACTCACATAATTATACATATGTTCTTCTTAGAAAAAGTAGACTTTTTGAATCTATTGGTGGTTAAATGAAAACATGCATTCTACCCCTGGCCTCAGGGTTGACATATATAGAGAAATTAAAAAGCTTTCTGCTCTTCCTTCTACTCTTTCAGAAATTAATTAGAGACAAAGCCCAGTATAAGAATTTGATCTGGTCCAATGTAAAGAAAAGCTAAATTTAAAAGCTTCTGTAGGTTCTGCCATTAAGGATATTGATGAGAAGTTTGTTGTTTTGTTTTTTTGAAAAAGCATGCTAGTGTGTGTACATGCACACACATATTTATGAATATATGCATGTGTGTGCATATGATCTCTATACACATGTTGTACATGTATTGTGCACGTAAGTGTATGTGTACACATTTGTGTTTTCTATTAGATCCTTTGTTTGTTTGTTTGTTTTAGATTCTTATAGGAAGAGCAAGGAGGCCTACCTCTCCTCTAAAAAAGCAAAGGATTCATGAAAGGGTATATTGCTTTGAGTCACAAAATTTTGCAGAATCCAAATTATTGTACATATAAATGTAGATTTGGGGAAATGTTCAGCTTCAGATGAGTTGCTCTAGGTGGAGCACAGAGCCTCGTACTAGTATATCACTCCTGTGTTTGGAAGTAGGATATTTCTAGAGTAGGGTTAGAATCTTGCTGTGAAAGGAAGAGGAGGGACTCTCTGGGGCAAAGTAAACTTTGAAGGAGAGTGATAGAAGCAAGTCAAGAAACTGTGGTGCTTACTCAGGGGGGCCCTTATTTCTGTTCTGTTGAAACTTTAGCATCTAGTTCTACATTTTTTCCTACATTATATTCACTCTATATTTCCTCCAGTTTTTCAGAAAAGCATAGTACCTATTCTGTAGCCTTATGTTATTTGTATTGTGGGTGCAATAGGTTGAGAATCAACAGATAAGGTAGTAAATGGAAGTCTAGCCTTACCACCTCACCTTTCCCTGAGGCCAATGTAACTGGAACCATAGCATGTAGAGAGGAAGGATGGTGATCCTAGAGTTCACAAGGCCATCAGAAGTGAAGCAAACCAAACTCCACTGTGGTAGTGGTAGTTAGGAGCTATGTGACAACAGAAAAGCTGCTATAGCATGCACAGATGCTGGAGGGATGGGACACCAACCCCCTTGAGGTGAAGCAGGGGTGGGAAAGGTAGAGGAGAGTGAGCAGACATTTGGTTCACATTGTGGTTTAGGATCTTTGATAAAGAAATTAGAATGACATGTGAATGAGAAGATAGGAAAAAATGAGACCTATCAGATGTTTTTCATTTGTTGAAATACCCCATGTGTATAATTTTAAAAAGCCAAAATAAAGAGCCCAAATGCATTTTAATTTAGCTTCCTGATATCATGAGATTATGGGGACAAGTTGAAGCAAGGTACAAATTTTAAAAAGTGTGATTATACTCAAAATATATTCCTTAAGCATTTCAATTATTCTGAATTATTCATGGATCAGTAGGCAAAAATCATGGATTAGAAATGAATGTGGTTAAAACTGGTGCATATCTTCAGCAACTATGCTAAAGTCAGCAAATATGCTAAATGAATTGTAATTGTAAAAAAGGTCAAAAGAAACTCAAAGAAAGTGAATGTAATTGAGGCAGGGGCATGCCTTTGTCAGATTTTGTATTTAATAACTTCAGCGAAGCAACTCTGAAAATATTGCTAGAAGATTTTTGTATGTCTCATAGTCTGGGAATATAAATAGAAATAGAATAGATGCCCCTAGATGTCTTTTTTTGAAGAAGAAAGTCCAATCAGGCCAATACAAGAGGTAGTGTGGTGGATAGAGGAAGTATGATTTCCATATATCTTTTCTGGCCTCCATCCCAATTCATATATAGTAATTAAGATGGTAACTCTGAACGTAGCCCAGTTTTGGAGTAGTCAATTTAACCATGGTATAGTCATTAAAGCATCTAGACCCACATGGTCATTCTATTTGCTACTGTATGTAGAACCAGTTTCTAATTTTCTAGTAAATTATTGGCAAGATTCTTGAAGTGATTTTTTTTTTCTATTCTCTTGGTAGACCTTTATCTATGGCTTAAAAATACTTGGTGATTTAAATGCTTTAGGTGTTGCATTAGTTTTCTAGGATTGCTATAACAAAATACCACAAAATGTGTGGCTTAAAAAAATAAATTTATTTCCTCACAGTTTGGAGCCTGGAAGTCCAAGATTAAAGCATTGGCAGGTATGGTTTCTCCTGAAGCCTCTCTTTTTGGCTTGTAGATGGCTGCCGTCTTGCTGTCTTCACATGATTCTTTTCTGTGTGTGCATCTCTGGTGCCTTTCCCTCTTCTTATAAAGATATCAGTCATATTGGATTAGGGTGTCACCCTTATGACCTATTTAACCTTAATTACCTCTTTAAAGGCCTTGTCTTTAAATACAGTCATATTGGAGGTTAGGACTTTTTGACCTTAAAAATTAAAGTTATTTTTCCAGCAAAAATGAGCTTATTTTAGAATAGCAGAAAACTTTAACTTGGGACACGCAAGCTATAGCAAAACCATAGGCAAGTCTGGAGAACAAATGAAAGGAACATTATTTTATAGAGGAAAGGGGAAGTTGGGAAGAGCTGTGTAAAACAGTGTCCATTGGAGGAAATTGGAAGTTTGAAGTCTAGTGGCATTTCATTTACTGAGTTATTTTTCCAGGGGAGGAGAAAACCTTTTTTTCTTTTACTTGGGGTAGTAGAGTAGAAAACACTTCCTGTTGGAGAGGCAAGGCATCTCTTTTTTTCGGGAGGGGGGTGCACAACTCATGATGAGTGGTAGGGCATGAGAACTCCTCCTTCTGGCCATCCTAACTCCAGTGTTGGTTGAGGTCTCTTTTATTAATTTTCACAGCCTTCAACATATGAATTTTGGAGAGAGAGGGATAGGATTTAGTCCATGGGATATTGCTACATTTCATGAACTTGAAGTTGTCTCAGTACCCACTTTCCTTTTAAGATTACAACTTATTACTAATTATAAACAGCAAAATATTTCAAGTAAAGGATAAATTAGTATTAGAAAATCACCCAAAATTATTTAGAAATTTAAAATTTACTTCAGCCATGTAGAATCTTAGATTGCTAAGAGCTAAATTATAACTACATGTTGAGTATTAATCTTAAAAAAGTCAATTATCTAAAATGTTAGTAAGATCACTGGCAAGTGAATAACAACAAAAAGAACTGCATAGAAAAATGACACTGTGAGAAAGAAAACAGTGATCTTATCTTTTTTACTTTGCAAATTAAAATTTAAAAATTTGTAAAGTAAAAAAGTACTCAGAGCTTTTTCCTTTTAATAGATCATATTAATCCTAAAATAGCCAAAGAATTTTGCTTTCTAAAGTTAGATGGATAAGATGAAATGTTTTCCTTAAAAAAAAAAACAACACCAATGATTTAAATTAACAAATTCTAAAAATACGAAATGAGAAAAGAAAGAGCTTTGTATATATAACTCAAAGAAAGAGAAGCTCTATATATGTATTATCTTAAGAATAGCTATTATTTTAGTAAGAGAGGGAAGAGTGTACTGAGATAAATCATTTTGAAAGACGATTGTTGTTCTGATTTGACTCTCCTACTTTTTAAATAAACATGGTTTGTGGATGCAAGAGAAGACAGTGGTTGCTTGGTTGCTTTGTCTACAAGTCTGGAGTGTCTCTTGAGTGCTGGCAAGTTTCGATGTGCATATTCTCAGAGAAATTCTCCCTATTTTGAAAGTCCCAAACCTTCATTAGGACTTAGAATGCGGTATTATAATCACATAAAGTTATAGATATAAAAGACGTTTTTAATTGACTTTTCAAAATTAAAGTCAGAAAAATTTACAACCTGTTCCTTTTCTCTAGCAACTATAACCACAGATTTTATCCACAGTCAATATGTTAATTTTTCCTTGAAAATTTAGGTAAGATTTTTTGTTGTTGCTGCTCAATGATGTTTTCTGAGAGAAATGTTTAGATACTTGCATGTCTCACTTTAATGGTTTCTAGAATGGCTTATGAAAATCAAAAGAGAAAGTCTTCCTTCCTCCTTTTCCTCCCTCTGACAGTGGTAAATAAATGCACTTCAAAAACCTACAGAGTAGGTGGCTCCATAGTGTAGTAGTGGTTAGCATGTCTGCTTTACACGCAGAAGGAGCGCGCCAGGAGACCATGGGAAGAGATGCCCTGCCTTCAGAGATCCAGTTCTTAAGGGGAGAGGGCAACATCTGTAGGTCAAGAGTGGAAGTGGGGAGTGGGCAGAAATAAAGAGGGGAAAAATAAAAATCTTCAAAGCAATGATAAAAATCTATTGCATTATCTACAGAAACCCCATAACATCGAGACAGTGCCTTCAAAAGATTCTGGTACCTGGCTTTGTAGGAGAAAATGTAGAGAATAATGTGGTAATTCACATTGAGTTCTACAAAGGTAAACATGTTTTTACTGAAAAATCGGAATTGGTCAATTCTAAAAGAACAAAAATTATTGTCTTTACGAGCTCCAAACTTATTTTATTTTATTATTTTTAATACCTAGGCAGTATATATTCATTGTATAAAATAGAGATAACTGAGATGGGAAAAAAATGACTTGAATTTCTACCATCTTCTAGAGAAAACCACTGTGAATTTTTAAATGTAAATACTTCTAGACATTATTCTATGTATATAACTTTTACTTAACACTGAATAGAATAACCTGAACAATATTCCCTTGTCACTATATATAGGTCTATTTTTGATATTTTTGATGATTCAGCATAATATTCAATTGAATGGACAACATAGTTAACAAACCCTCATTGATGGACATTTGAGAAGCTTCTAGTTCTGCTAGAAGCAATTATCAATGCCAACATAAACACACACACACACACACACATCTATATCTATATATCTACATATTTATGTATCTATACCTATCTATCTTTATGCATGTAAATGATTATTTCCTTAGAATAAGTTCCTGGATGTACAATTACTGGATTAAAAAACATGCATATTTTGATACGCAGGAGTCCTTTGTCTTTTAACTAAATAAAGAAAAGCTGCTAAGTGGCTTATCAATCAAAATAACTGGTTAAAGAGGGGAATCATAAAATATATGTACATGTAAAACATATATAAAGATATATATCTTAAACATTTTATTTTAACTTAAAAATATGAATGCATATTCATTCACTAATTTAGATGAAATTAAAAACATTTTTTAGGACACAAAGGAATTTGTTGTTATTGACAATGGAACTTTTGATTAAAGTTCTATATACTCTTTCTTGTATAAATGACATCCATAATGAATTGTTTAGGATTTTTAGTTTCTCTTTTTTTAAGGTGGAGCAAAAAATGAAAAAACTTATACTCCTCTTTCAATCTTTTGCATCTAATTTGACAACATTTGTATGTGTGTGATGTGCTTTTAGGATCTATCCGAAGCATTCAAATCGGTTTTCCCTGAAACAACTATTTTTCTTTTCTTTTACATAATATTGATTAAGTAACATAATTACAAAATAAATACAATTGGCATAATTTTTTTTTGTTTTAAATACACAGACTCTGGGTAAGCAGATAATTCAAAATGGCAAGAGCAGGTCAAAGACTAGCCTACTGGGGTCAAAGAGTCAATGGATTCTGGCCAGCAGTGTGCTTTATAGAAGGAATAGTGTCAGTTTACTTAATAACTTACTTAATCCAGTTGATTGAGAGAATTTCTATTAAACTGCCTTCCAATAAAGTACTGTTGACTTGCCATCTTAGCAGCAGTGTATGAGCAGCAGTGTATCATTTCCTTTCACCCTAGTTCTCAAACTTCAGTGGCCATTAAGGATCGCTTGGAGAGCTTGTTAAAAATGCAGATTCTTAGCACATCATTCTAACAGATTCTGATTTGGGGCATGTCCCAAGAATCTGTAAAACATCAGCCAAGCATTTCTTAGGCAGGTGATCAGTCAAAATATTTAATTCAAGGTTGAGATTCTATGGTTCTCATTTGTCCACAGTCTTCTAACAAAATTTGATTAAGATAATACATAACCCTTCTAAGTCATTTCCCCTCTTTGAGCCAACCTATTATTTTTAGAGAAATGACTCGTTAGGAGAAGAATTCTCTTGGTCTAGCTTTTTTATGTTAGAGATTTTGATAATCTAATACTTAGATTTCTTTTTAAAAACTTGAAGCTAGATGTTTGAAAAGTCCAAATGCATCTTAGCAGCAGGGGGTAAATACCCTGAAGCACTCCAGGTAGGTTTTTCAGAGTTGGATTAGGATTTAGAGGTAACTCAGATTCTTTACTATATATTAAACAATTTCAAAGGGGCAACTTTCTGCTTAGTATTTTTGTTTTTTTTGCATAAGTCACTTTGCCATTTAGCTGAATTTAAATAAACCAATCAGGTAAATGAAAGAATTTGTTCTCCAAAAATTATGTCTCTAATAAGGCAGTGATACTAACACCTGGATTTATAATAAGTAGGAGGTGATGTTCATTATCCCCTCAAAGAACAGCAGCAGCAACGACAGCGGCAGCGACAGCAGCAGTGGCACCAGCAAAATATCCATTTCTTTTGTACAATAGAAAACCAGAGTTAATTTAGTAATGCCTTAAGAGGTTTAGGGGCTTAATTAATCTTGGCTAAATCTCAGTTTAGCTACCCAATGTCTTGCAGAGAAGAGTTGGGGGTGAGGGGATATTTACTGGGTTTTCTTGCTATTTTGTCAGTGTTAAGGGGATGGTATCCAGCTGCAAAGGAAGACGATTTTTTTTTTTACTGGGGCAAATGTTTCTGAACTTTTCTTGCCAACCTTGGCCCCTAGGACACCGAGTTAGCCTGGAGAGCCAATGATGCCAAGAAGAGAATGCCGAGAGGTCAGGGCAAATTTGAAATCTGAAGAGACTATCTGTGGCTCTAGGAGGCTGAACCAGGGTCTTTTTTTAAGGAGCCTGAGGCTTCTGTCTATGAGTCAGCCTCCTCAGATAAACGTGGTTCTAAATATACATGAGCACCAGTATAGAAGTCCAGGGCTCCACTGAAGAGCATATTTGGTGAGGGAGTCACCCTTGGGAACAAAGAGTTAGTTTCAGAGGGTCTCTTAGTGAAGTTTAACAGATAAAGGAACTAATATTTATTGAATGCTTTCTTATATACATCTTCTCATTTAACATTATCATCATCCCCTCAAAAATTAAAAAATGGTTGAAATAAAAGACAAAAGAATTACAGTAAAAAACATCATTTTTATATCAATAGTATGGGATGTTCTAGACTAGAGAATTGGCTGATATCAGATAGTATAATATGTATCAGAAATCATAGTCCTTTGTTTATAGATGTATTCACACTGATTCTTAACCAAACTCAGACCCCTCTGAGCCCTCTTTTTGATTAGGCCACAACCTTGGCCTATAAAGACAATAGACTCTCAGCACAAACAATTTCATTAACCAACCTCCTGCCCGCCCCCCACCCCCACCCACACACACGAAGAAGCTTTAACAAACTCTAGCTTGGTTTCTAACAGCTCAAGGCTATATACCTGGGACGATCAAGTACCCCTTAAGTTCCTGCCTTGGAAGTCTCAAGTCTGCCAAAAGAATTTACTGTCTGTTTCAGTCAACATCTGTCTCCCAGTTTCCGTGGGAGGACAGGAGCCTAACTTCGATAAGTACCAGTTAGCAATACTCCCTATCTGCTTTTTATAATTTTTCATTTCTCAAACTCTGTCGAGCTCCTACTTATTCTTTCTTTTTATCCCTCATTCTCCTTTTAAGATACTCAGTCACCTCTATATGGATCAAAGTTGAGCTTGGTTTCCACTGGACTCGTCACTGCTGCTGTAGTTACTTGGTAAATATGTCTTTACTGCCTTTAACTAGTATCTGGCTAAAACTTTAACTAGTGTTAAAGTTTTCTTTGAGAGTTTTCATATTAAGCTCGAATGGCTCTAATTGCAAAATTCCCCTCCACCCCTCACCCCATTTGTGCTGTGACTAGCCAGACCTAGCTTACTTATGTGCTTTCTCAGATTCATCCAACCCCACAGGTTCCAGGGTTCTCAGCTATTTGTCATGGCATCATTAGGGCATGATCTGCTTCATCTGGAACCAATGAATGTCCAGAGGGAACGTGGAAGTGCAGGGACATTAATGCCATATGGGGCAAACTTGACTAAAGAGACAGGAAACAAAAAGGAATCGGCAGGTAAATTGCCCACCCTTCATCTCCCTAACAAGTGATTTCAAGACACATTATCTCCATATAGCCATTCTAGAGAGATCCCATGACACTGAACAATTAATTCGTTGTGTACCTTATGAAGCTATGGTCAGCTTAGTATTTATTTGCCTTCTCTCCTTCCTTGACAGATTTCTCTTTTTTTCTCACTCTTGCTTCCCTGGAATTGTACCCCCACCCCCCCCGCAACAAAACATTAGCACAAAGCTTTGCCTCAGGCTTCTTTTTTTTAGGGAACTGAGACTATGAAAGTGGATTCCAGAATTAGCCCTAAGAATCAAACTCTCAGAATACAATTTGGAAGTTGGCTTGCCTACTTGACTATAGGCAATAGAGCCCCCACTGCTAGTGATAAGTGGAGTGCTAATAACCCCTGACAGTGGAATCACAATTAATGAAGCCTTGCCTGTGGTTAGATGGAAGGAGATGTAAGGCAGAACACAAGGTGTGTGAGATCATTATGCATAAAATGGTAACTGTAAGACTTGTTGCTGCTTTTGGTGGTAGCGGAAGTCTTGTTAAAAAAAAAAAAAAAAAAAAAAAAAAAGATAGACCCAGGGCAGCTAATTGCTAACTTAAGGAATCCTGTGAAAACCAGAGGTAACAATGGCAATCTGGTCTAAGGATAGAATGGGTTAAAAATCAGATCCAGATTCTAATTATAAGGACAGTAAAGATGTAAAGGGAATTAAATTTGTAGCTTTCAGGAATATACTGTATTAAAATTAGGACCCAGATGGGGAATAGGGCACAAAGACCTGCAATAAGGATATTTGAGTGGATAAACCTAAGAATGCTGAACTGAAAAATTCCCTGGAATGTTCTTGGGCCAGTGGAATCCATTTGCTTCCTACGCCAAAGGAAATCAGCCACACTTTTCCTAGAGATTGTGTGATGGCCTCATTGAAGCAGGTGTCTAACAAGATGATAATTGTTCTCCTCAAAAGTTACTTCCACCATACTTCATTGTCTCCAAGCCAGTAACCAAGATAATATTTCAGCATAGCCTGAGATGAAAGGAACGGTCCTTGCTTAGAGAAGAATTAGACTACCTATCACACAAATTGTAGGATCTGGCTATTATACACCAGCAGGTAACAAGAGAATATGTGTAGGAGTGGATTTTGAGGATAGCAGAGTGGAGGAATATAAAGCTGGCTGGGGAAAAATTCACTGGTTTGGGGATATTCTCCTATGACTCAGGATTCAGTGTTCTAGGACCTAGAGCTGGTCTAAACACACTGTCAGGTAGGCTCCTTGGAAGTTGTTCATGACAATGGCCTGGAATATGTGAGGTGAAGTTAGCAATCATCTTGGCATTATATGGAACAAAGAAGACATAGGGATTAGGGAAGCAGGAATGTTAGAATGAATTTACTATGTAAAACCTGAGAACCAATCACTGATTATGTTCCCTGGAAGGACCCAGAGCTCACTTCTATCTCTGAGGTAATAAAAAATATACTAGTGCCGGGTACTCTGGTTTCTTTAGGAAGTTTGGTGACCTGTTCTCTACAGGTCATGCCTACAGATGCAGCATGCAAGTTAGGTTGCTTTATAATATCAATGTGGATGATGGGATTCCAGAATGACAGATGCAATGGACATCAAAATCAGAGTAGCAATTGGAGTGGCTGGGCCTATATGGATCTATGATGATTTTAGGGGCCAGATAGATGAAGAATTGACCAAGGTATTGTTTGATTTGTATAATAGAAAATTGAGAATTGGAAAGCTGATATCAGTGCTACAATGAATAAATCATCCAGTGTCTAGAACTAAACTGGTATATAGACCCAGAGTTCATTGACCGAAGGGGAGACCAGGTCCCTTTGAGGAAAAACCTGGAAATGCCACCGTGGTATATATAATAAATATGTTTTCTTATCCTTTCCCGAGGGGACTTTTGGTCATGTACCAGAATAACAGTGTTAGGGAAAAGGGCTATACCCTGGCTTTTCAAATCTGTTAGATGTGAGGTCTGAGCTGGCACTAGCACTGACATTAAGGACCCAAAATACCATCCTGGTCTTCCAGTTAGAATGGGAGTTATAGTAGACAGATGATAAATGGGTATTAGCTCAAGTCCAATTCATACTAGGACCAACAAGTCAGCAGGCCTGCCCTGTAGTTATTTCCCTGTTCCTTGAATATATAAATAGATTGGGTATCAACTGGAATATATACTAGAATTCTTACATGGGCTCCCTGCACTGTGTGGATTAAGAGCCATTATTTTAAGAAAGGCCAAATGGAAATACCAGAAACTGACACCCCACCCCCTCCTACTGTCAAAAATGTAAATTAGAAACAGTGCCTCACCCCAGAAGGGATTGCAGCAATTAGCGCCACTATGGAACTTGAAGGATGTGTGAGGGGGTCCCCATCATATTCCCTTTTAATTATCTCTCTGTTTTCTCAAAACCAGATGGATGATGGTGGGCCATCATACCTCCAGTCCGGTAACAGTCCCAATCATGGCTGGTGGGCAGACATGGTTTTCTTTAAAGAAGCACATATCTGGCATTTGCCATGCACGTATCAGTTTAATGGATGTTTTTCTTCCAATCCCCATCAGTAGGGAGCATCTAAATCTGTTTGCCTTGATGTGGCAGGAACAGTATGGATTTAATGCCCTATGAGGCAAATTTTTACCAATGGTAAAAGAGAGATGGAAAAAGCTGAAAGAAATTGCTTGCCCTTCAAAGATTCCAAGATACAGTAATTCCAAAATGCCTTTCTGGAGATTTCCCACATTATCAAATAACTCATTAAGCCTTTTTTAAAGGTGTGGTCAGCTCGGTAAATATGCAAAAGATTATATTGCCTTTTTCTCCTTCCTTGCCTCACTTGCCTTTTTCCCTCACTCTTGCCTCCCTGGGACTGATTCTCCAATGAAGAATTAGCACTAAGTTTTGCTTCATGTTGTTTTCTAAGAAATCCAAGTTAAGAAAATGGCCTTCCACACTCTCCATACCCAACACCAGGTGGTCAAATTTAGAAAGGGAAACATAAATATGTAGGTAAGCAGATTAAGTTTTGAAAGACAGCTACTCTCTACTATTTCTATGAACATTAATGGAGAAGATGAAGTAAAAGTCAAATATATTGCTTTTAAAAGTTAACCACAGATTGCATTTAAAAATACTTGCACAACAGAAATCTAAGTTCTCTTTATCTCTGTAATAACTGGCCAGCTATCTTAGACTATAAATTGACTTATTATTCCTTAATAAGATTAAGGAATAAAATTAAGGAATTATTGCTTGCAGCTATAGAACTTCTGAATAGCCATATATATTCTGGTCAGTTTTATGTACATTTATCCTTTAGTTTGGATCAGCAAGCCAATGTCCATGAGCAACTTTTTAAAGTTTACAAGTACTAAATATTCTTATCTCTGCACTGGAATCCAAATATAATTGACATTCTGATTTGGAAAATATTTTAAGGAGACAGTCTTGACCATCAGCGGTCAAGGTTGTATTGTAGCATTAGTTCAGAAGTGAACTTGTGAAATGCTGGGTTTAATCCTCAAACCTTGAAGGCACTGAGCATATTGGAAGACTAGGAACAAGTTCCTGGATTTTTATCGAAACAAGCAAGAATTAATCATGTCTTGGGGGGAAATTTGAGCTCTGAGGTTCCCTGGCTTTCTGGTTTAACGAAGCCTTAACGAGTTGACTTTCAGGACACATCTAAAGGCACTGCTTTTAATTCAATCCCCGCCCCCCCACCCCATTTTTTCTCTCAGCAGACCTAACCAAACATGTTGAATGATTTTATAACTTCGTTCGATAATTATTTTCCAAGTCACTGTATTCTATGATATGCTCTGTAACACAGTGTAGAGATGTACATAACCAGTGGAATGGTCCCCTCAGGAGGACAGACATGGGGAAGAAGTTCTTGCAGGCTCTAGGATCAGGCTTGAGGCTGTTTGGACAGAGACTTTTATGGTCCCAGGTGTGACCTAGAAGGGTGGGAAGTACTGGGTCTTGGTAGGTATGTCCCTTGGCCTGTGGACCTTACCATATAGGGATGGGCATGGATGAAAGAAGGATAGATGGGACATAAAGTGCAAGACTCAGGGCAGGGCCTGGGTCTAGGAGTGGCATGGGAATTTGGTATTGTCAAGGACCAAAAGGACTGGTGAAGCGGGAAGGAGATAAGCATGGAAGTCTGTGATTATAAGATGAAATTGATGAGATAAGCTTTAAGGACCATGACAAGGTGTGGATTTTTGTTTTGTTGGTATGTTTGTTTGCCAGTCAGACTGCATTTAGGTCTGCAGAGCCTTAGGTCTGGAAGCTGACTGGGTTCTTGTCTGAGGCTTATCTGAAAGTTTTGGTACAGGAGACTATTTGAAAGAAAGGGTTCGAGATTTCAGCTAGTGTGTAGTCAAGCAGAGGTCAAAGTTGACCAAAATATTTAGATTGAACCAAAGTGATATATATCACAGCCCTGAGGCACACCCATGGGCCTGGCACTGGAGATAGGACCCGTTCTAACTCACCCCAAAACTGGGCAGGAAGGAGAAGGCTGCATACTTTGCTATGAAGCTGACAAATCTGCCCATGTACCCTTTTATGTTTCATGGTGTATTGGTTTCACTTACAAATGTTCCGAGGTTCTTTACATGGACATCTTTCTTTGCTCCTTACCTGCTTGTAAACTAAACTCTAGTTTGCCTGATTCTCAAGTCCTGGTTCTGTAATCTCAACCTCCAGCCTTTGGGTTACATATTAACTCTTTGTCTTGCTAGCTTTCCAGTGTAAGCTGATTTAGCTAGCCTGTCCAACATCCTGATGCCACATGGCAAACACCGATCCATTTCTGACCACTTAGAATCTAACTTCTATCCTAGCTAGAACAACCTCTGCCTCCTAGCAAGGAGAAATTGAGCATTTTGTTAAGAATCACTGGATTCAGAGCACCTGCTTCATTGCCCTGGCAATAATGCAATGGCTCTGTTTTTCTTTAGTCCCTGGGCCTGGGGAATATGACACTACAGAAAGAAAATTCAGAGCCCCGAGGAAAGGTTCCTGCTGGGTCCACCTAGTCCGTGAAGGTTGGAATGCAGATACAGACCCCACTTTCACATATTGGGGCTAGTTGCTGCTGCAGACAGCTATAAACCCATCCCTATTGACCCATTTAGGCAAATTTAGAGGCAGTTCAGCAGAACTCTCTGAAACTAGGCAGTCACAGTGATTCATGAATATCCATCCAGAGCTTTGGTTGGGAATTGAGGGGTGCTGGTGAGTACAAATTGATGGCATTTTTAACATACTGCATTTTAGGAAATATGGAGAGTGATAGCTCTGCTCCTGAAATCCAACAGCTATTTCCAGAGGGAGAGCAACAAAGATCCCTCAACAAGAACTGGTAGGCATTGCTCATCTGCCAGCTTTATGGGCTATTTGGGTGGGGGGGAGAATGAAGGGGAGTGATCCAAGCTTCCACCACAATTTAGTTACATCCTCAAGAGAGGATTATGCAGTGAGCTAACTCAGTTCATCAGGCTTGAGCCTCCCAGTTTAAGAGGCCTCTATACAAGGCTAGAGATGGGACAAGCACACTCTTTGCCTCCCTCTCTGTCAGGTGGTAGCAGGGCCAATCCCCAGGGTGCAAGCATATGTGTGTTCACTTGTGTGCACATGTGCATGCCCGTCCCCCTCTGTGTGCCAAGCAGGGCACCTATATCCCTATAAGACATTATGCTTTTTAAAATGCAGATTGCATTATGCATATTCTATTTCTAAAAGATGCTTGCTTAAAGACCATCTATTGCACAAAAAGTATAGATTAATTTTAAGGTTTTGCTACTGTCGATAATATTTCAGATCACCTTCCTCTTTCAATTGACCTCTTTCCTAAAGAGAAAAACTTTGGGAGTGTTTTGCACTTGATGCTTGCACTTTAAAGATGCCCCTCGGCAATCCTTGGCAATAGTAACTAATGTTTAATAGTAGGAGCAGGACTTCTGCCATTTGGGAGACAGCAGAATAGCTGAGAGCCTTGCTCTGAGTTAGATGCACCTGGATTCAAATGTCCACTCTGCCATTTGCAGGCTGCGAAGACTTGGGCAAATTTTATAATCTCTCTGCCTTAATTTCCTCATTTGTGAAACTCCTAAAGGGCTTTAGTAAAGATGACATAAGATAAAAGCTGTAAAGTCCTTATAGCACATAGCATGTGTCCAAATGCGTGATATCAAGGTTTACTGGTCTTTATCACTGATGAATGCTCTTTAAATATTCACAGGACATTTCTTGTATGTAAAAATGTTAATTACCAAAGCATTATATGAAAAAGATTGTTTCATCTCTTGCCATTTTCAAATCATGTTTTTTCCCCTCAGGAAAAAACTCGCAGTGTAGAAATATTTTCATGTACTAAAAGTAGATCGAATTGTTTTGTTAAAGGTCCCCAAAAAGGATAAATGTGATTTGGTTTGTATACAAACAATGAGCTATAGCTCACTTAGTAATGGCATCTTTTCAGAGTTAACTAGACTTTCACTGAGAAGACTGCATGAGTCATTCTCCTTCCACATATACAATTATACTAAAGTGGCTAAAATACACTTTAATAATCTGAATTTAGATAAATGTAATTCTCTGGGCTCTGGTAAAGAAATGCACTTTTATCAGATATGCTTTAGTAGTTTTCAAGATCAAAATGTCCCAAAGAAGCTAAAATTAAACTTCCTGCTGACTTTTACTTGTTCTTTTACATTTCTAAGCAAGTGAGATGCAACACTTTTGCTTTGACTCAGCAGGAATCAAGGGATGTTTTGGTCAGTGGCCTCAGAATTCTTTCAGACCTAGCCAAAAACCATATTTCTTCATCTCTAGAATGATCAAAAGGCAATATAAGAAAGCTCTCAAGCAAAAAGGACACACAATCTTTTCTTTTCCTTTAAACCTAACAGTTTGGTAATTAATGTATCTTCCTCTCATTTGAGAATTGCACAGATAGTCCCTATATCAGAATGACAGAATTCCAGTGGTTCATTTGTGGGGGTGAGTTATGTGGAAATTAGAATGCATTCTCCATAGAAAACCATATTTTGCATATGGTTAGCTATGTTTAACCCATAATGCTCTGAAGTAGAGTTGCAATAAGACTATAGGACTTGGCCATTTGATGAACAATATTTTTACTGGAATATGTGTTCAGGGGTCCAACTAAGGATGCCAAGAATAGGGGACTCTTCCCTCCTCCACCATACCCTACTTCTAAGCGTCTGTCAATTAGGTCAGAGAACATCCCTGTAAGATGATTGGGAGGAGGGTAATGAGGTGTGGAGCTAGAGGCTTTTCGAGTTTGGAGCCTGGGGGATCATGTGTTGTGGGAAGCTGAGAATTCTTTCTTTCTCAGTTTCAGAGTAGCTTCTGACACATTTCCTTTCTTTTCCTCCACTTACCCCAATAACTGATCCTCCTCCTCCTCCCTCCACTGCCACAAACAATCTCTTCTGAAAAGAATTTCTCTCTTCTCATTTTGGATCAGAACAAGGAGTTCCCTCTACTTGTCTGGTCCTGAAGCAAATACACGGACTTTGTCAGATACTCTATGGCATTAACAACAATAATAACAAAAATCCTTCTGACTTCCTTCTCAGTATTGCAAGTAGGTTAAGGTCAAAACCCTAGTTAATTGTAAGTCTTTTTCTACTAATGGGTGTAAGGTTTACCCATATTTCACAGGGAATCACAGATGTAGGCTTTAATAATAAACATTTCATCAAGAGATGCGGCTGGTAGAAGTTTAGGGGTGAAGAGCACGACAGTTGGGTTTGCGTGGCGCAACATAGGGTAAAATGACTGTGTGAGTAGCACCCCCTAGTGTTGAGAAGAAGCTGAGTGGCAGTAGGTGGCTATGAGAAGTGTGTTACAGAGTCTCTCTCTATTCTTTTGCTCTAAACCACTCCTATAAAGACAGGAGCCCTAGATGCCGGGTTCAGTTGCTCAGAGACTTCTGAGTAAAGTGCTTAAGGTAATTCAAGAAACAGCACCCAGGAATGAAAGCACAACTATAATACCATTAAAAGGGACCAGGGAGAGAGGTGATATTCAAGTGGCAGGCAAGGAGATAGACAGCAGAAGCTAGACCAAAGTAAGAGATTCCCAGAGGAGCCTGGAGAGACTTCCAGTGCTACAAGGAGTGTTCTAACCATTTCCTTTTCTGGGACTCTCAAGCTCTAGGAGGAAAGGAAACTTTAGAAGGCACAGAGTGGACTTACATATCATTTCTCAGATCTCCACCAATCCTTCCTGGGCTAAGGACAATAGTGCCAAAATTGAAGTGAGGAACTTTTAAAGCTTTCTGGAGGTAGACATCTGAGCAGGTGAAGCAAGTAGATGTAAAAGCCACAAGGCTTTTCAAGCACAGTTAGTTATTGGCTGCCTGCATATTGTTAAGTTTTTAGTGACTTCAGATGCCTCCTTGGTTTGAACCTGCCTCCCTCCTGTCCTATGGAGTTTCATGAGCTGTGAGGAGGACCTAGTCAGTTCCTGGACTTTCTTCTGTTATGTCCTTTATTTATTGAGCATTTACTGTGTTCCAGACACTGCATTAGATGCTGGGGATATAACAGTGAATAAAATTGACCAAAAAAATCTCTGCTTCAATGGAGTTAACATTCAGATGAAGAAACAGACTGAGAAAGATAAATAGCAAAAAATATAATCCGTGATATATAGTGCTAAAGCTAGAAATGGTCATTAAAATTATACATAGGGTGACCAAAATGGGTGACTTTTGTGTAAAAATTTGAAGGAGATTGTATTAGCCTGGTGGGGCTATCATAAAAAGAGGCTATCATAAAAAGGAACCATTTTGTAGGGCAGCTTCCAGTTGTAGGATTTTGTTGTTATGTAATAAAATCTGGCTGGTCTTTGTCTCTGGTTCTTTGGAGAGAGCCTCTAAGTCCTTAGATTCAATCAATCCTACCTACATAATGAAGCCCCAGTTAAAACTCTAAACACTTGAAGCTTAAGTGAGCTTCCTAGGTTGGTAATCACACACTGATGTGTTGGGATAGTGATGTGTCTTGAAGACATGGGAGCTTCAGGTCTCCTTCCAGATCTTATTCTATGTGTCTCTTTATTTGGCTGGTCCTGATTTGTATCCTTTATAATAAAACTGTAATATAGTATAGTGCTTTTCTGAGTTCTGTGAGTCATTCCAGTGAATTATGGATTCTTAAGGGGTGGTAAGAGCCCCCAGAAGCTTGTAGCCGGTTGGTCAGAGGTATGGTAGCCTAGGTTACAATACAGGTTTCTAAGTCAATACTGTGATATTTGAAGATATACTACCAGGTAAAAATGTGACAAAAAGGAGAGGCTAAGCATGTGAAGCCAAGCTAATTAGGAAGAAATCAATTAACTAGGACCTTCTTTGCAGCAGGCTAAAGAGAGACCTTTATATCATAAATCTTCTTTCTGGAAAAAGAGCAGAATACACTTCCACTAATGCCCAGGCAGAGAAATGGTTCATTAAACACCATGAACAACTAAGGTGACAAGGCATCTCAGAAAGAAAGAGAAAAATCTCCAGAAAATAAGTTACAGACATGGAAATATATGACTTAAATGACAGAGACTTCAGGATGGTACTTCTGAAAAAAACTCAATGAGATCCAAAACAACTCAAATCAACAATTCCAGGAATTGAAAAAACATGTAGATGAGCAGAGCAAGGAGATTGAAACCCTCAAAAAGAACCAAACAGAGCTTCTGGAGATGAAGAACACACTAAAAGAGATGAAGAATGAAATAGCAAGCTTGGGAAATAGAGTCGGCCAAATAGAGGAAAGGATAAAATACAAGATCTAGCTGATCCCATCGGGAGAGGAAACATAAGAATAATGGGCATCACTGAAGGCAAGGAAAAGGAACAGGGACTAGAAAGCATTTTCAGACAAATAGTGGATGAGAATTTCCCAAATCTAAGGAAAGAGCTGGAGCTTGAAATTCAAGAAGTCAACAGAACACCCAATTATCTGAACCCAAAAAGGCCTTCACCAAGACACATTGCATTAAAGTTATCAAAACTCAACAACAAAGACAGAATTCTCAGGGCAGCCAGAGAGAAGAAAATGATAACTTATAAAGGTAAACCCATTAGATTATCCTTGGACGTCTCAGTGCAAACATTACAAGCCAGAAAGGAATGGAATTAAATATTTAAACTATTGCGTGAAAGGAACTATCAGCCTAGAATAATGTATCTAGTTAAGCTCTCCTTTAAATATGAAGGAGAAATTTAGACTTTCCAGACATACAAAAACTGAGGGAATTCTCCACTACGAGGCCTGCACTATAGGAAATACTAACAGGGGTCAGCTTGCCTAAAATAAAATGACCAAAACAACAACAACAACAACAACAACAGCAACAAAACGTAATTAGAAGTAAAGTGACTATCAGGCAAATCAAAGCAGAGGAGTGCAATCCTTACTAAAAACAGAGCATTATAAGCTTAAATAATAAGAAGAGAATTGCTATAGCAAGATAGTAATGAATGTTCAGCATCCATAGGGACAAACTGAGATAACAATGACTGAAAGGGGAGTATTCAAAGATCCAAATTCACAAAGGGGAATGGAGATAAGGCACACACAGAAAAAAATGGATGACTGTATATATATAACTATCCTTTCATATTCGTAATAGTAACCACACACCAAAGATTCAGAACTGAAGTATATAACATAAAACAAGAAGAACCAGAGGCAAAACCCACAAAAGCCAACCAAAATAAAGAAAACAGAAACACATGGACAAGGAAGCAATGGAAACACCGAGCTACCAGAAAGCAAAAGATAAAATGGCTGTAAGAAGACCTCATATTTCAATAAGCACCCTAAATATAAATGGACTGAACTCACCAATAAAAAGGCACAGAGTTGCACAATGGATCAAAAAACAAAACTCAACCATATGCTGCCTCCAAGAGACACATCTCAGCTCCAAAGACAAATATAGACTCAAAGCGAAAGAGTGGAAAATGATATTTCAAGCAAATGGCATTCAGAGAAAAGTGGGAGTAGCAGTACTAATATATGACAAAATAGACTTCAAAATAAAAAAGGTAAAGAAAGATACCAAGGGACACTTCCTAATGATAAAGGGAATCTTGCGCCAGGGAGACATAACACTTATTAATATCTATGCTCCCAATCAGGGAGCCCTGAAATATGTAAAGCAATTACTAACGGAACTAATGGAGAAACAGACCAAAATACTATCATAGTAGGGGACCTAAATACCCCACTGTTGGATATAGACAGATCATCCAAACAGAAAATCAAGAAGGAAATAACATCCTCGAATGACACATTAGACCAACTGGACATAATTGACATTTACAGAGCCTTCCATCCCACAATAGCTGCTTATACATTCTTCTCTAGTGCACATGGAACATTCTCAAGAATCAACCACAGAAATAGCCTCAACAAATATAAGAGGGCTGTAATCGTACCAACCATATTCTCTAATCATTATGCTTTGAAACTAGAGATCAACTGCAAAAAGAAATCAGGAAGAACCACAAATACATGGAGATTAAACAACATGCTACTGAAGAATAACTGGGTCATGGAAGAAATAAAAAGAGAGGTCAAGAGATACACAGAAACGAATGATAATGGTAGTACAACACATCAAAACTTTTGGGACACGGCAAAAGCAGTCGTAAGAGGAAAGTTCATATTATTACAGACCTACCTCCGAAAACAAGAATGAGCCCAAATAAATAACCTAACGCTTCATCTTAAAAAACTAGAAAAGGAAGAACAAATAAAGCCTAAAGTCAGCAGATGGAAAGAAATCATCAAAATTAGAGCAGAAAGAAATGAAATTGAAAACAAAAGAACAATAGGAAAAATAAATGCAACACAGAGCTGGTTCTTTGAGGTTAATAAAATTGTCAAACCCCTGGCTAGACTCACTAAAGAAAAAAGAGAAAGGACACAAATAAACAAATCAGGGATGAAAGAGGGGAAATTACGACTGATATTGCAGAAATATAAAGGGTCATACAAGGACACTATGAACAAGTATATAACACCAAATTAATAACCTAGAAGAAATGGACCAGTACTTAGAAAAATACAACCTTCCTAGACTGAATCAAGAACTGGTAAATCTAAACAGACCGATCAGCAGTATGGAAATTGAAGCAATCATCCCAAACCTCCCAAAAAGTCAAAGTCCAGGACCAGATGGCTTCACCAGTGAATTCTACCAAACATTCAAAGAAGATTTAATACCTATTCTACTCAAACTCTTCCAAAAAATCAAAGAGGAGGCAATACTTCCCAACTCATTTTATGAGGCCAATATTACTCTGATACCAAAACCTGGTAAGGATAACACAAAAAGGAAAACAATATCTTTCATGAACACAGATGCAAAAATCCTAAATAAGATACCAGTGAACTGAATACAGCAACATATTCAAAAGATTATACACCACGATCAAGTGGGCTTCATCCCAGGGGCACAAGGATGGTTCAACATATGCACATCGATTAATGTGATACACCACATAAACAAATTAAAAAATAGAGATCATACAATCATATCAATAGATGCAGAAAAAGCCTTCAACAAATTACAGCATTCATTTATGGTCAAAATACTTAACAAAATCGGTATAGAAGGAAAGTACCTTAACATAATAAAGGCCATCTATGACAAACCCTCAGCCAACATTATACTTAATGGTGAAAAACTAAAACCTTCCCTCTGAGATTAGGAACAAGGCAAGGCTGTCCACTATTGCCACTCTTATTCAATATAACATTGGAAGTCCTAGCAAGTGCAGTCGGACAAGAGAAAGATGTAAAAGGCATCCAAATCGGAAACGAAGAGGTCAGACTGTCACTATTTGCAGATGACATGATTCTCTATATAGAAAACCCTAAAGACTCCACAAGAACATTACTAGAAACAATAAGCAAATACAGTAAAGTCTCTGGATACAAAATCAACGTTCAAAAGCCCATAGTGTTCCTACACTCTAATAATGAAGCATCAGAAAAAGAAGTGGAAAAAATAATTCCTTTTGCAATTGCACCAAAAAGAATAAAATATCTAGGAATAAATTTAACAAAACATGTGAAGGACCTATATAATGAAAACTACAAGACCCTATTAAAAGAAATCAAAGAAGATACAAAGAAATGGAAAGATATTCCATGTTCTTGGATTGGAAGAATCAACATAGTTAAAATGGCCATATTACCTAAAGCATTATACAGATTTAATTCAATCCCCATTAAAATCCCATTGGCATTTTAAAAAGAAATAGAACAAAAAATCATCAGCTTTGTATGGAAGCACAAAAGGCCCCGAATTGCCAAAGCCAACCTGAGAAAAAAGAACGAGGCTGGAGGCATCACTCTGCCCAACTTCAAATTATATGACAAAGTGATAGTAATCAAAACAGCATGGTATTGGCAGCGAAACAGACACATGGACCAGTGGAACAGAATTGAGAGTCCAGAAGTAAACCCATATTTATATGGGCAAATAATTTTTGACAAAAATGCCAAAAACATATAGTAGAGAAAGGAAAGCCTCTTCAATCAATGATGCTGGGAAAACTGGAAAGCCACCTGCCAAAAAATGAAACTAGACTGTCGTCTATCACCACACACCAAAATTAACTCAAAATGGATTAACGACCTGAATATAAGACCTGAAACAATTAAATGCATAGAAGAAAACATAGGAATGAAACTAAAGTACCTTGGACTTAAAGAGAATTTTATGAATTTGACCTCAAAGGCAAGGGAAGTAAAAGCAAAAATAAATGAATGGGACTACATCAAACTAAAAAGCTTCTGCTCAGCAAAAGAAATCGTCAACAAGGTAAAGAGACAACCATCCGAATGGGAAAATATATTTGCAAGCAACACCTCTGATAAGGGCCTACTATCCAAAATATATAAAGAACTCATATGACTCAGTAACAACAACAACAAAAACAAACAATCCAATCAAAAAATGGGCAGAGGACCTGAACAGACACTTCTGCCTAGAAGACAATCAAATGGCCAACAAACATTTGAAAAGATGCTCAATATCGCTAGCTATTAGGGAAATGCAAATCAAAACCACAATGAGACACCATCGCATGCCTGCTAGAATAGCTATAATCAACAGAACAAGTTAATAACAAATGTTGGAGAGGATGCGGAGAAAAAGGAACCCTCATACGCTGCTGGTTGGACTGCAAATTGGTACAGCCACTATGGAAAACAGTATGGAGGTTCCTCAACAAATTAAGAATTGATTTACCATATGATCCAGCAATCCCTCTACTGAGTATTTACCCCAAAGATTTAAAACTCATAGCCGAAAAGATATTTGCACACTGATGTCCATAGCAGCATTATTCATGGTTGCCAGGACATGGAAGCAACCAAAGTATCCTGCGATAGATGATTGGCTAAAGAAGCTGTGGTACATATATACAATGGAATATTATTCAGCCATAAGAAGAGATGAAATACTGACATTTGCAACAACATGGATGGACCTCGATATAATCATGCTAAGTGAAACAAGCCAGACAGAAAACGTTGAAAATCACATAATATCACTTATATGTGGGATATAAACCTAAAAGCAACAAATGAGCAGGACAAACAAACAGAGACTCATGGACATGGACTATAGACTAGTGGTTACTAGTGGAGTGAGAGAGGAGGGGAGAGGTAGACAGAGTAAAGGTGGTCAAATATAGGGAGGTAGGTCAAGGGTTAAGTGGGTAAAGGGGACCAAATATATGGTAGCTGAAGGAAACTGAACTTTGGATGGTAAACACACAATAGAATATACAGATGTCAAATTACAATGTACGCCTAAAAGTTATATAATTATATTAACCAATGTTACCCCCATAAACTTAATTAAAAAAAAAAACACCCCAAAACCTAGGTGATTCTTCTCTTTTATGGTGTAGACATGAGACCCAAGGAGTATCAGAGAGAATTTATGTGGTGGTTAAGTTTTGGCATCACAGCCCCGCTTATATTCACTATTTTAAAATTGTATCCTGCCCTCAGCCTTGGCCTGGAATGAGTCTAGGTGGTCACATGGCACCTCTGTATGTCTGCTCTGGTCTTCTTTTAGTAGAACATATTCTGTGCTTAGATATGTTCCAAAAACAGCAACAGCAATAAAAAACCCATATCTATGTGACATTACAGGCCAGTTCCCATCTGATTGAGTCTTTTTATGTCTTCGTTCTTATGTTCTAGAGGGAAAGTTTGTCTCAGCCAGGTCTATGAATTTGTTCCTCTGAGTTAGATAACCATTCCTTCTCCAATTAGCTGCAAGTTATTGAGAGTGGGAGACAGAGAAGCAGAAAAGTCTCCTTGGAGACGTGGTACCATGTTGGATACATCAATCTTGATGCTATGGATCTGAGGCCAGGTAGCCATGGTTAGGGTAGAGGTGATCAAAACTTTTGACTTCCAGAAGACCCACTTCTATTCTTGAGGTGGTCAGTTGTTTGAGTAGTAGTATAGATAAAGGGGGGATGAACTTTTAATTTTCTTGGTAAACTCTCAGGAATTGCCAGACATTTTTGAATGTCTTAGGTATCTGCTTAGTAATTTCTGAGAGATGATCAAGTGGCATGATAATATGTTCATACTAGCTGGCCAAGATGTGTCATCTGGAAGGCATTCTTCCACTTGTTACTTTCCTTATGTGATGAGGCTCTAGGCACTGGAAATTGTGGCATCGTCAAGCCTCTCATCAATAGATCTGGTTAGCAGGTCTCAAATGGTGACTGCATTGAGGCCCAGTAGTTTTGATAGAGTGACACTCATTCTTTTTCCTTACATTAAAGTTTATGGGCAAGAACTGAAATTACATAGTCAGATGCAACTGACCTCATCCCTTAGTAGAATTAACAAATGATATCATTGTCCCCTTGGTTGGTAGGGCCATCAAGAACATTGCCGAGCAGTATGAGAAGACCTACTGATCACTGCTTACCTCTCTTTAGTCCATGCAAGTACGTATGTGATATAGTTTCTCTCAAATATAGAGCATAGAAGTAATCTCCAGAGTAGCCTCAGTAGTTTCCAGAATTTCTCTGGGGGTGATGCTAGCAATATGTTGGTTGTGGTATGTTACAATGCTAATAAACAAGGGCTTGGTACTCTAATCCCATTCTTGTTAGCTAAATGGGTAGTGTCATCTGTGGGAATTATAACTTTCAACCCTTGTTCTACCTTCTACCCCAACTCATTCACTCATCTGGGTGATGTAAGACCAAAAAACTGAGAGCCTCAGGGAATTTTGTTCCAATTTCCTTCCCAACCTTCCCAACCTGTGGTTTTCAGGGGTTGAGGATCTAGGTCTGGGGCATCTTTAAGGTGTTCATATATTCTAAGAGAACTATTGGAAATTGTATCCTAAAGTGGCTAAGTTAAATAGACTGAAGCTATGCTACAAAATGCAAATAGGGCTAAATGAGCAGAGGTGTTCAATTCATAAAAGAAGACAGGCTAGACAATGAGAGCAAGCAATACACAGAAAGGGTAGAAGCAAGTAGAAGAAAAGAAATCAGGAGAAAGCCTTTAATCCAGAGTCCACATGCTCATGGAAGCATTTTATTTTGTGTCTATGGCTATTGATGCAGGTTTGCTGGAGTCCAAGAAAAGAGCCAAAGCAAAATGAATTTGCAGCTTCAGCATTTTTAGTATCAAGTCTTTTCAATTCTGCATATTTATCAACTTGCAAACCTATTATCCCTCTCGCCCATGCAGTTGTTTCCTAAGCCTTGGAGATTCTACCTCTGACATTTCTCAATTGATTTCTGTGGTGTCCAGAGTGACCAACCTATCAAAAATACAAATTTGACTTAAGTACCTTTAATTCCTCCCCATTTCTTACAGGATTAAATACTAATGTCTGAGATATTATGATCTTTCCCCTGCTTATTTCTTCATCTTTATCTCTCACTTCTCCCACCTCTCTAGCCACAATGACTTATTGGTATTTCTTAGAACACGACATTCTATTACATTACTTCATGACTTACTTCCTCTGGATATTGTCTAGAATGTTCTACTTTTATCTGTCTGGCAAATTCCTACTAGTCCTCTAAGACCGTCTCTCTGAATTCTTTGACCTACCAAGGCAGATATGAACACCCTTTCTTTATAGATTTCCTCTATTTTAGCACCTACTTCAGTGAATTACAATGATTTGAAAATCTGTTTTTAGAGAGCATACACCATGTTTAATTAATTTTGTGCCTTCAAAGCCCAACACAGTATCTGACACATAGTAGGGTCTCAAACTATCTTTGAATAAAAGCTTGAGGAACTTGTCAGTTTGTTCATGTTATGGATAATCTTTAGGATCCAAGATTTGATGTCTAAAGTATGTGATATTGATTCCTTCATTAATGCAACAAGTATTTTTTGAACATCTACCCTAAGTCAGACATGGGAATACAATGATGAACAAAAATAGTTATGTCCTTTACTGCTCTCAGGGAGTTGAAGATTTATTGGGAGAAACTGTTACTGCATTTGTTTGAATTATTAAATAAAATAGAACATATTTTGGATTTGGCCCACGATGTCAGTCTGAGATTTTCCAAAACACAAGGCTTTCTGCAATATAAGGAATATTTTGGCTTTGTATGCTGCAAGTTTGTCTCTGGTCCTTCAGCATAAAAAACCATTTTGATTGATAAACATACAAATTAAAAAACAAATGTAAAATAGTTGAATGTTTTGTTTTAATCTAAGCAAAACTTTGTCTTCAGAAATCTGTGGGATGCATCAGTGACTTTATAGTTTACCAAGTGCTTTTGTATTTATAGTGGTATTTGGTTTTGCTTATAGGAAAACAAAGGAAATATAGAGGGAGCATTCAAGAATCAACAAAACGTTCTTAGACTGGAGGGACTACCTTTAGGCAGTGAGAAATTATCAATATATACCCACGCAAACAAAAGTCTTAGTCCCCCTGCTGAAAGAGAATAAGACACTAACTTCTACTTCAGGCAGTGTGACTGGAGGAATGAAAGAAGCTGCCAGGTCCTGACATTTTGAAAATAGAAAAGGAAAGCAAAAACAAAAAGCATCATAGCTCCTGTGAAACTCAGATAGGAGAAAGTTTGAACAAACCAAATGAGGTTCCTACTATTTTGACATCCCCTGAGGGTCAGATTCTGTTTCCTTTCAGTTGGAGTTAGCTATAAACAAGGACAGACTTGGAGTCAAGGTGACCATGTGATGCACAATCCCTTAGTTATGTCCATTCAAAGGCATTACAATCAGCATTACAGGGGATGGGCATTCTGTTTTAGATGTTGCTTAAGAAAGGGTTTATCTTTCTCGAATTTGGCCAGGCTGTTTTCCCTCCAGGCCCTCAGCTAGAGGTGATAACTAGGAATTGCTGCAGAACAGAGAAGCAACTTTCTTCCTTTTAGGTGGCATGCTGCTGTGGCAGAGACATGTTGCCATAGGGTGAAACTTTAAAACCCTCATTTTGCTATATAAAAAGATAAAAAATAACTAGATATCTTTTATGTTACTTTTCTAGTATAGCCTCTTTTCAAATAGTTCCAGAAATATGCATGATAGTTTATCATGCCAAATGTTAATAAAATCATGCTTATTTGGCAGAATTTTTTAATGTTTGTTATAATAAACTAACACTTATATTTTTGGAACTATTTGCAAATATCTAACCACTATGCTGTATAATTGAAACTAATATAATATTGAATGCCAACTGTATTTGAAAAATAAACTATTAAAACATTCTTATAAAATTGGTTCATTCTTTATGTGTCGATTACTAATTAAAAGGTTTAAGAAAATAAATAAAGCACAAGGCAAAGTAAAGTTACAATTTCAGCTTGAGTCCAAAGTAGTTAACAATCTCCTAATGAAGCTAAAATTATTTTGCTTAATTAGGAGCTTTAAAAAATCAAGTTTTATAAAAGTTATAGCATTATGTAACAATTAGTCTACTAATACCGCCCCCTTCTTCTGAAGGTCTCAGAGAAAAACAAGTTTTTCTTGATCATCTTTTAAAAATAAAAATTGTAGACCAGTTAAAGTTTTCAAGGTTCTTGCTGCGATTTAGGAAAGGAAGGCGATGGGGAGGGGATATACCTCTTCCAAGTTCTAAACAGAAACCTTCTTTGGAAGACTTAGTTTTCCAGAAAAAGAGTTTGGGCTTTGGCCTTAGACCCCTCTGGAGCCATTGCCTTGTCCATTTAAATGCAACCCCAGGGAGGCTAGTACACTGATGTATTTCATCTACAAACTTTGGTGTAAAATAACTGAGTACAAAACATTGGGTTCGCTATCTCAACTGCAGCAAATATCTATGTACGAATGGGCAATACTTTTCTCAAAACCGGATTCTGTCCATATCCTGAGTTAACTTTACCACTGTAGCTAGGTTGCTTGTTTTTGATAGGCAGAGTTGCAATTGTGATGAGGGAAGGGAATTCTTGCACTAGTGAGGTAACCACGCAAAGTAACCAATGGACTTATTCTGGCTCCGTAAAGGGAAACAGGTCATTCCCACCTCCCGTAACCGGATCATCTCCACTTCCAGGAATTGGATCATCCCTACTCCCTGAAATCGGGAGTGGATCATCTCCACACTCTGCTGAAGAATGAAGGCAGTCATTGCTAATCTCTCTGCCACCTGCGACTCTGGACTTGATTGTCCCCATCAGACCTTCAAAGGATCGGAATGCGGCTGACTGCTTCATGTCTCCAAGCTTCCTACAGATGGCAGAGCTCATGGTGGACAGGGCAGCTGACATCTTTTGTCTCATGTAGGCATTGGGGACCTGAACATCGTGCCAGCTCTTTGACAGATTCTGCTGCAGGCCCACCAAGGCCGTGAGGCCCAGCTTCCTCTTGAGCTCCACGCAGCGTCTTTCTTTGGCTGCCAGTGCATGGCGTAGGGTCACAATTTCTGCCTCCAATTTAGTGAGCTCAGATTTGAGCTCCTTTTGCTCAGCCTCTGTGAGATCCTGTGGTTCGGCAGCTGGGTAGGGTTCATGTGTGCTCACAGAGGTCTCTGTCATGACACCTGGCATGGACTGAGAAAGATCTTAGTTAAGAGAGTCCAGGTCCAATTCTTGGTAGAGAGAGTCAAACTCGTGGCCAGTGGAGAAATAATCTTGGCTAGGAGAGCTGAAATCTAAGCCTGCGGGGTCAGACTCTAGGCCGGAGGGATCCATATCTTGGCGGGTGGAATCAACGCCACTGCATATGGATCGATATCCTGGTGTATGCACCGGACTGCCCAGCCCCACGAGATCTACTTCCGGGTTAAGGGTGAGGGTCAGAGGTCAGGGTCACAGAGGTGGGATTTTTCGGCCTGAAGGCTGCAATGGGCGGGACTGGGCTCAGGCTTCCTGCTGCGCATGTTAATAGTGGTGTTTCGACATCACAGCGAGCCTGTGAGGTAAGCCGTGCTAAGATTATTATTAGAGAGGAGAGATATTTTCTCTCCTGCCACAGTGACAGATCCTGGCCTTCTAACCAAGTCTGACTCCCCTTACAGACCTCTTTCTACTACACCAGCCATTTTCAAACCCTTCAAAATCAGTTGAACTCTTTGTACTGACAGAAACTTATGAAAAAGCCCAATACATAAAATAAATAACAACTTCTCCGAAGTGGGGCAGGGGAGTCTAGAATGCCTGGCCTCATGCCCTACTTATTTTCCCTTTCTAGGTTCCCAGAGGGACTCTGAGAAACTCCTAGCACCACTCATAAAGTGGATTTGAAGGCCCCTCGGAGCTCTTGAGTCCAGTAGTGACTAACATGCTCCCAGGGCATGAATTATCAACAGTGCCAGAGGCTTGGAATAGCAGAACTCAAAAAGTGAGTCAGACCAGTCACAACTGTCTGTTGTTTTGGTGGGGAGAAGGAGGAAGAATGAGTAAATCTGTAATAGTGTGTCAAATTTAAGCTTAATAAATAAGTAAAGACTATTGTACTGTGAGAATTTAGGAGAGAAGGAATAAGACATGCAAATGGACAGTGCGTGAGTTTTCAATATTGCAGTTGCATCTTCTTTCTTTTCTAAGCATTCACTCACATTTCTGAAAGCATGTCTGCCTCCATACATGGTTATCAGTTGTGGGAGGTAGTCTGGACAGTAAAGTAGATGAAATTAGATAGGGTCTGTCAGGATATCAACCCACTATATCCCCTATTTCTGCTCAGAGCTTGAAATTTATTCAGTGGAAAAATCAGGACTTCAATCCAGTGAAGGCAGGTGATCAGGGATCCCATAGCTGATTATGTGGCTGTGGATTCTCAGGGAATGACCTTGAGCAAGTCTTAAGATTCTAGGGCTTTCGTTGGATATTCTGGTAATTCTTGGCACAGGGTTTAGAACCAGCAAAATGTGGGAGACGAAGCAATTTATATGTTTTATAAATAAATTATTAAAACTTGAATGTATAAAACAAAGCCATACCGTTCACCACATCTGGGTTGTTTGGTAATGAAAGAAGTGAGATTGTAGTTAATTGATACATGGGTCTAGAAATAATTAGGGACTTGTACCAGTACCAGCAGCTTTAAACATTTGACTTCTTTTGTTATAAAAGATTGATATGGAGCTTCTTGATTACATCGATTTATAAAAATAATCCACATTGGTGGTTGCCACTGCTTCCGAAAAACTGACAATTTACCCTGTAGTCTGGTCATTTGCACTGCTAGATTTAACTGTAGTGAGTTCTCTAGGTCTTTATTTCTATTATTACAGAACTACTACCATGAACATTTTGTTTAGTTTAGCTGAATAGCAGGAAAAATGTTTAAATATTTAATTGAGTCTGTAAATAAGGCATGTAGTTGAAACCCTAATCCAGTAAGAATGTTTCAGGAGTAGGCGGGGAAAATTGGTAGTTGGGCTTTTCTTGCAGAAAGCCAGGATATTCTATTTGATTTCAGTTTGCAAGTTATTTTCACAACAATTTTACATCATAGCTCAGCTCTATCATTAATATATGCAGTGAGTCACCCTCCCCATAGATAGTCTTCAGCATGAACTGGAATATTTGCAGCAGTTTACAGCTGCAAGTGTTATTGCTAGCAATCCTCATATTTCAAAAGTTGAGTTCATCTTCATTTAGGACCTAGATGACATTTCCTTTCAGCATCTCTTTTATGTGTACTAATTAGCTTTAAAAAATACTTAGATATATTATAGAATAGGATTTTCTTGTCTGAAGTCCAAACATACTATCAGGATATTAACTCTGAACTTATTAGTAACTGGTTTTCACTCTCTTTGGTGGTGTATATAATTGTAGCAAGAGTCCCCGGGGCAATTAGCACCCCCTCCCCACAGATGTCCATTTGTATGAGTTAATATGTACAGGATGAAGGGGCTTGTTAGAAGGAATTTTGTGTACAGATCCTCAGAGGTAGAAGAAGAATGATAGACATGAAGGGATGGAAAGAAGGGAAAGGAAAATGATCAAAAGATGTAGGAACTTCTCTAGATTAAAAATGAAGATTATTCTTATTGGAAACATGAAAGCTGCATATAAAAATGCCTGTAAAGGGTTGAAAGGGCTTCTTAAACACTATTTTGTTCCAGAGAATGGACTTCCTTTGATGCTTGCAAAAACACTCGTGGTTGCAGAAATTCTCCCAGACTTTGAACCAGAAACTGCCTTCTTAATGCTGAAGATGAAGGGCAAGGAAGCCCATAGACAACATTTTAAAGCCCATTGCCCTCTGTTTAGGGCAATACGAGCAGACTTTAGGAAGAATTTCACAGTGGAAGATGTTCTCATTCCCTTTTTTTCATTTGGATCAGGAAAGTGGGAACAAATTCTCTCTTCCCAGAACTTTTGACCTTTGTTTTCTTTTTATATTTTGGAAGCGAGAATGTTGGAAGATAAGTCCTATGGGCAACAGTGGGGAGTCATTTAAGAGAAGAAAGTGTCCAAAGCTGGCACATGAGCCAGTAAAGGCTTGGTTGGTTATGGGGTGATGGATATAGGGCATCTGTTCTGCCAAGAAACTGAGGGCTTGCCTTGTTTCTCTAGTCAGGATCTGGAAATTCAGAGGATATCTTAAAAGGGAACAGGGGGTTGCAAAAAGACAAGATTAACACTTGCTTCTCATTATTACCTCCCCCAACCAACACACTTCCTGAATCACATGCAATTCCAACAAAGGTATAGACTGCTGCTAAAATGTCTGCAGGGGACCCAGATTACTTGACCCTTAACTAAGCAGGAAAATTTCTCTGGAGAATGTTCAAATTTTGAGTATTAGGAGATACACCTTTCCTCAAGTGCTTGGGCACAAAGTGGACATTTACAGAGAGTACAGAGCAGAAGCACATGGAAGGGCTGGTCTTGAGCACAGAGGACTCCCAGAAGTAACTGGGGAAACTTGAGTGTGTGCATGCTGAAGTCCTGAAGCTTGGCACAGGGTTTAGAACCAGTAAAATGCGGGGGACAAAGCAATTTAACTCACTTATGTCCATAAGCTGCAGAGGTCGGGGGACAATCAGACTATTAATAGAAAATTCACGATCATTTAAAGGTTATGACCATTGTGGTGGATTTGGTGTAACATGAAAAACCTGAGGCCTGGACTCTACTCCCTCGTTACATAGCTATTCTTGTCTAAAAACTGTCATGCCTGCTATTGCAACAGCATAATTACTTTATTTCCTAGATTCTGAGACGCAATCAATGGTAAGACACATTTTTTGTTTTAATAAAAGGTTTCTAGGAGGAAAAACCTACTATATTAAATTGTTCATTGATTTTAAGATGCAACCCTAATTTTAGAGACATTAAAATGCCACAGAACTATGCATTTTAGAATTAAAGAAATACAGTAGTAATACAGCAAGCTACAAACAGTTATGGTTCTGCTTGATTCTTCTATTGGAATTCAGAATGGACCTTCATTTACATTGTTTTTCTTTCTGAATGAAAGGTTAGAGGGAAATTAGAATTTATTAAATATCTGATACAATAATAAAAATAATGAAGATTTCTAATATTTATTGACCGTTTATTATGTGCCGGGAATTGTTCTAAGTGCTTTCTTTTCACATATTATTTTATTTAATCGTCATAATAATCTTGAAAAGTAGGTATTAAAAACACTATTAATCTCTGGGAGACTCAGTTTCCCCATTTTTGAAGGTCAGGAAACTGAGATGCACAGAAAATAACTTGTTCGAGTTCGCATAGTTATTAAGTAGCAAACTTGGGATATTAATCCATAAACTTAAGCTTGCTTAGATTCTTTTTAAACTCTTTTTTTTACTTTTATTCTCTTAAAAATTCTGAAATAAATCATGTATACAAAAGTTTATATATGTACTTTAAAATTATGAATATGTACTCACTAGTCAACTAAGAAATAGTATGTTTCTAATGTTTTTGAAGCTCACTACATGTCCTCTCATTTTCTTTCCCCTACTTAACCTCTACTCCAAATTTTGGGTAGGTCATTCCTTTTTTTCTTTGTAAGTTTTTAACACCTATCTATGTATCTATAAATAGTGTATTATTTAGTTTTGCCTTTTTTTGGGCTATTAAATTTATTTTAATTGAGGCTTAATTGACATAACATATTAGTTTTAGGTGAACAACATAATGATTCGATATCTGTATATATTGTGAAATGATCACCATAATAAGTCTAGTTAAAATCTGTTACCATTTTTGAACTTTGTATACAAGGAATCATATCTTCCATATTCTTCTGTGGCTTGTCCATTGTTTTTAGGATTCATCCATAGTGGTGGTATTGCTAGTTTATTCATTTTCACTGTTGTATAGTAGTCCATGATATGCATATACCACAACATATTTATATATTCTGTTTATGCAAATTGTTTACTGAGACACTGAGTGATTTGAATGTCAATTTCTTGGTCAGTACCACCCCAGGCTTCAGGCCTGTCTGAGGTCTATTTCTGCACATATGCTTAATGTTTTCTTTATGACTTCATATTTATTTATAATAGACTTTTCCTTCCTGAAATATATCCTGAAACATATTTGAGGCATCATCTCTCCAGCCTTACTTCTTCCCACCATACGCTTTATACTTCAGGCATATTAAATTACTGCAGTTCCGAAGCTGCAAGTTCACCATGCTCTCTTACCTCTAGGCCTTTGCCCATATTTCTCTTTCTGCTTGGAATGCTTATTTCCTAGCTAACTCTTGTCTACCTATCAGCAGTCATCTAGTTACAAAAGCCTTCTTCTGCTATATTCTCCTTGAGCTAACTGAGGGGGCTTCCTGCTATCACCTCAGGGTTAAGTAAGAGCTGGTTTTCTAAAATATCTAATATCTAACTGAACAAAACCCCATGGTTGCACTTGGTGCCTGGAAAGACTGTGTAAAAGGTCTGTTTTGTAAAGTAGTAACTGTGATGAACAGGAAACATGGAAATACCACTTAGAATTATCAGTACTCAACTTTCAGAATGTCCTTAGGGTGAGGATAGAGCACAAGTCACATTCTTGTTGGTTAGAAAGAGATGGATAAATACACATTATTTTCCTTTGCCTTCAGGACTTTTGGCTAGATTCCAGAGGGCTTTCTCCAAGAGCAACAAGAAAAAATCCATCCTTTTTGCCTGGAATAAGTTCTTAGGCATGAAAAGGAAAACCTCTTGTTTTATTCCCTCTTGATATTTATCTGATGCCAGCTGCTTATCTATTGGACATCTTATGAAGAAATACCTCAAGGGATGGGTGGAGATGAGAAGTAAAAATCAAATTACTTTGTTACATACTTAATAAGCTTTTTATTTTTGAATTGTTTTAGATTTACATAAAGTTGTAAAGATAGTACAGAGAGTTCCTATATCCCTTCACCTAGTTTTCCCCCTTATTAACATTTTACATTACTATGCTACGTTTGTCACAACTAAAGAACCAATATTGATGTATTACTGATATGGGAAATGTAAAGAAATGTCCTGGAGGAATTTTCCCAGCCTCCTCTCCCTGGAAACCTACCTTTCCCTTCCCCCCCCCTCCGCCTTGAGAAACAAAAGACTGCCAAGTATGCCGAGGTAATCAATGTATAAATCTACCTGCCTGCCTTTGTTCAGGGCTCAGACTCTGGAGAGTGACTCCTCCGAGCCCGCCGGCATAAATAAACCTCTTTTGATTCTTAGTTCGCTGAGTGCCGCTTGGTTCTTCCGGGTACACGGGCCAAAATCTGTAACATTACTGTTAAGTAAATTTCACAATTTGAATTTCCTGTTTTCCCTTAATGTCCTTTTTCTATTTCAGAATCCCATCCACAATACCACATTACATTTAGTCCTAGTGTATTCTTAGCTTCCTATGATCTGTGACAGTTTTTCGGACTTACCTTGTTTTTGAAGACCTTGACAGTTTTGAGTAGCGTCGGTCAAGTATTTTGTAGAATGTCTATCAATTTGAGATCGTCTGATGTCTTTTCTCATGGTTAGACAGCGTTTATAGGTTTAGGGGAGGATGACCACTGAGGAGAGTACCATTCTCTTCACATTATATCAAGGGTATGTCTATCAACATAATTCATCACTGAGTTTACATACTTTATAATATGTTAAATGGCCAGGTGGTGATAGTGTAGGTGTTGGAGTTGGAAGAGTGGATTCAAATCATAGCTCTGTCATTTATAAGGGTGTGACTTTGGAAAGTTACTTAATCTCTCTATTCCTTAGTTTTCTTATCTGTAAAGTGAGGATAATAATAGCATCTACCTCATTAAATTAGTAAATAACATGAAAAGCACTTAGAGCAGTATCTGGCACAGAGGAAGTAGGATATAAGATTTGACTATTATTGCTATTATTGATTAACATGATATTTGTGTATTTCTATTATATATTTCTCTCTTTACCTCAGAAAATTAAACTATTGATGTTTAGTGATAAAGAGGAAATTACAAATAACCTGGGTTTTAGACTTTGAGCATGGGAAGATCTTTATCTAATTATTTCTTGGAGTTTTGAATTATCCCTAAAATACTATATTTTCCCTTAAAATTTGGCATTGTCTTGCCAATGAGAATCTTTTGCAGGAGACTCCCTTGGTATTTTTATTATCATTTTATTTGCATAATTCAGTTATTAAACTTGTGCTACATTCACTTATAATTTGAAAATTCTCTTCAGAGTTCTGGTTCTTTTAGCCATTAATTCACTGACATATTTCTGGAATGCAGTTTTGATTAATAATCTATGAAAAAGAGTTATTACTGTTTTCTTCTCTTTGGCACAAGCAAAAGGATCCCAGGGTGTGTCTCAGCATTTATCAGTATTACAAATGAAGATTTAATATTGTTCACTGCATAGTTAATGGTTGATCTTAACACTTCCAAAAAGGGAAGACAATTGTGTTTACAAATCTGTGTGTCAGTTTTCTCATGCATTTTCCAGTTTTCTATTTGCAATTCTAAGTGATTAGTTCGAATACTGATTCTGAATGTTAAAATATATTCTTTTGCAGTTGGGATTTCTGGTAATTTCATTGTAAACTTCACAAAGTGTTTTATGCAAGCCCAAATATGCAAACTGTAAAATATTTTCATTTAATGGAAATAGTATCACACTGTTTGTTAGTCTCTTTTCTTTTTGCTTTATTTCTTGGTAATTTTGGTCAGTAGAATGGAAGTATTTACAAATGAGAATCTGTGGGTTTATGCATCTGTATGTGTGTGCATGCATGCATGCATGTGCAAGTGGGTGCCCATGCATGGGCATGCTCATCTGTTGGATCAACAAGTAGAACTTCTGCATTTACATTTAGCAGCAGAAGAAATTTGTACTGAATACTTATTATGACCCACATACTCTTTTAAACATTTCACATACCTTAACTTTTTGACAATAATCCCATGAGGTTGGACTATTATTGTCCCAGTTTTACAAATGAGTAAACTGAGACAGAGACAGTTTAAATAACTTTCCCAGAAATCACAGAGCTAATAAATGGCGGGAATTCAAACCTAGGTCTATTTGACTCCAAAGTCCATCCTCTTTACACTACCAATGAGTGTTCCCTAGAACATTTCCATTATACTGTTTTTCTTTTGAGATGTGGTATATATAACTCTCATAATATCTTTGTGCGTATATTGTAGAAACATGTCCTTCTAGACTTAATTTTAAGAATCAAGATATAATATACATAAAGTGGCCAAATCTTGTGTGTATAACTCAAGGTATTGTACATATGTACACACCCATGTAACCACCCCCCAGATCAAGACATGGAGTATTTCTAACACTCCAGAAGACTATCTAATGCCCTTTTCCAGTCATACCATTCCCTCTGCACAGACAGTTGCTAATCTGGTCTCCATAGCATAAAATTTGCCTTTTCTTTAACAGCCTATAAATGTAATCAGGTAATAAGCCGTCTTTTTGTGTGTGCGTGGCTTCTTTTATTAAAATTATGTCTGAAATTTATTTGTGTTATAATTACTTTGTTATATATTTTTTTATTGCTATGTGTAATATCCTTTTAAGGCTAACCTTTCCTTCTAGCTGCAAAAGTAATACATTTTAAAGCAGAGAATTTGGAAAATAAGAAAAAGCACAGAAATGAAAATAAAAATAACTAGTAACTCCACTATCCAGAGGTAATTATTGTTAACGCTTTTGATTATACCCTGCCAGGCTTTTTTTTTTTTTTTATGCATATATGGTTGCTAGATTTGAATTATATATACATTTATGTTTTATAACCTGTTATTTTCTCTAAACAGTTTTTCATGAACATTTTTTATGTCATTAAACATATATTCTTTTACAATGATTTAAAAATATTTTTTAAAGCATTTTTATTTTAAATTAATGTGTGTGTGTATGTGTGTGTGTATTGATGATATTGATGTGTGTGTGTGTGTGTTATTATTGTGTAATGATGGGGGAATATGTAAAGCATTTACAAGACACAAAATTCAAAAGCTTAAAAAAGGTGTGTAATGAAAAATCTTCCTCCTATACTTACCCTAGCTACCTTCCTGTTCCTCTCCCCTACTCCACTCCCCCTCCCCTGCCACACACACACCAGGATCTGGTATTACCAGTTTTCACTGTATTTTTCTGGAGCTATTCTGTGCACATATAAAAATATGTATACATGATTTTCCCCCTTCTTATGCACAAATATTTTCTGTACTATTTTGCTCCTTGCTTTCTTTACTTTATAAGATTTCTTGGAGATTATTCCATATTAGTGTTTGCACATCAGTATCAAGAGCTTCCTTGTCCTTTAACATAATAAAATGGTTGCTTTAGTCATATTATGTGAAATACAAATTACAGCTACACCAAGAGACCATTTTTCATCTGATTAGCAAAAATGAAATGGTGTTTTTTTTTAATTTTATTTTCTTACTTTCAATGTACTTTTATAGTATATTGGTTAGGCTTTTGTATAGTTTATAAAACGTTCCCCCTAACTGTCCCTTCTCTCCTCTTGCTGTCCACTTAGCCAATATATTAATGCTAACTGTATTCCCTATGCTGTGCTCTCCTTCCCTGTGACCATCTATCAACTACTAATTTGTACTTGTTTAACCCTTCACCCCTTTATCCAACACCATTTATTGAAGAGACTCTCTTTACCCCATTCTATTTTCTTACCTTCTTTGTCATATATTAAGCGAGTGTATAGGCATAGATTTATTTCTGGACTCTCTATTCTGTTCCATTGATCAATGTATCTATTTTTATGCCAGTACCATGCTGTTTTAATTACTATAGCCTTGTAGTATAGTTTGATATCAGGTAGTGTGATACCTCCAACTTTGTTTTACTTCCTCAAGATTGCCATGGCTATTCGGGGTCTTTAGGGTTCTATATAAATTTTAAGATTATTTGTTCTAGCTCTCTGAAAAATGCCATTGGTATTTTAATAGAGATTGCATTGAATCTATAGATTGCTTTGGTAGTATGGCTATTTTAATGATGTTGATTCTTCCTACATGGTCTATGCTTTCATTAATTTGTATCTTCTTCAATTTATTTTTTCGATGACTTATAATTTTTTGAGAACAGGTCTTTTACCTCCTTGGTTTATTTGATTCCCAGGCATTTTATTGTTTTTGATGCAATTGTAAATAGTATTGTTTTCTTAATTTCTCTTTCTGATAGTTCATCATTGGTGTATAAAAATGCCACTGACTTCTGAATATTTATTTTGTAACCTACTACTTTACTGAATTCATTGATCAGTTCTAACAATTTTTTTGTGTGTGTAATCTTTAGGGTTCTCTACATATAGTATCATGTCATCAGCAAATAACAAGAGTTTACGTCTTCCTTGCCAATTTGGATACCTTTTATTTCTCTTTTTTGTCTTACTGCTATGGATAAGATTGCCAATACAGTGTTGATGAGAAGTGGTGAAAGTGGGCATCTTTGTCTTATTCCTGATCTTAAGGAAAATGCTTTTAGTATTTCCTATTGAGTATGATGTTAGTTGTAGGTTTGTCACATATGGCCTTTATTATGTTGAGGTATGTTTCCTCTATTCCCACTCTGCTGAGAATTTTTCTCATAAATGGATGCTGGATTTTGTTGAACATTTTTTCTGCATCTATTGATATGATCATATAATTTTTATCTTTCAATTTGTTAATGTGGTGTATCACATTAATTGATTTGTGGATATTGTACCAAACTTGCATCCCAGGAAGGAATCCAACTTGATCATGATGTATGACATTTTTAATGTATTACTGAATTCAATTTGCTAATATTTTGTTGAGGTTTTTGGCATCAATGTTCATAGAGATAGAGGCCTATAGTTTGTTTTTGTTTTTGTAATATCTTTGTCTGGTTTTGGAATCAAGGTAATGATGGCCTCATAAAAAGAGTTAGAGAACCTTCCCACTTCTTGAATTTTTTTGGAATAGTTGAAGAAGAGAAGTTGTTTTTCTTTGAATGTTTGGTAAAATTTGCCTATGAAGCTATCTGGTCCAGGACTTTTGTTTTTTAGGAGGTTTTTTGGTTACTGATTCTATTTCATTGTGGTAATCGGTCAGTTCAGATTTTCTGTTTCTTCTTGACTCAGTCTTGGGAGATTGTATGTTTCTAGAAATGTGTCCATTTCTTCCAGATTGTCCAATCTGTTGGCATATAATTGCTCATAGTATTTTCTTACGATCCTTCGGATTTCTGTGGAGTCCGTAGTTATTTCTCCTCTTTCATTTCTGATTTTATTTATTTGAGTCCTCTTACTTTCTTCCTTGATGAGTCTGGTTAAGGGTCTGTCAATTTTGTTTATCCTTTCAAAGAAGCAGCTCTTTGTTTCATTAATCTTTTGTATTGTTTTTCTAGACTCTATTTTGTTTACTTCTGCTCTAATCTTTATTTCCTTCCTTCTATTCACTTTGGGCATTGTTTGCTGTTCTTTTTCTAGTTGTTTTAAGTGTAAGGTTAGATCTTTATTTGAGCTTGTTCTTGTTTCTTGAGTAGGCCTGTATTTCCCTTTTAGGACTGTTTTCGATGTGTCCTATAGATTTTGAGTCATGTCTTCATTTTCATTTGTCTCTAGGTATCTTTTAATTTCTTTCTCGATCTCATTGATAACCCATTCATTGTTTAGTAGCACATTATTTAGCCTCCATGTGTTTGTGTATTTTCCATTTTCTTTTCTTGTAGTTGATTTCTAGTTTTATACCATTGTGACTGGAGAAGACGGTTGATATGATTTCAATCTTCTTAAATTTATCAAGACTTGTTTTGTTTCTTAACATGTGGCCTATCCTAGAAAATGTTCCATGTGTAATTGAGAAGAATGTATATTTTGCTACTTTTGGGTAAAATGCTCTGAAAATATGCATTAAATCCAACTGGTCTAGTGTGCCTTTTAGGCCCATTGTTTCCTTGTTGATTCTTTGCCTGGAAAATCTGTCCATTGGTGTCAATGGGGCGTTAAAGTCTCCTACTATGAGTGTATTACTGTTGATCTCTCCTTTTATGTCAGTCAATAATTGTTTTATGTATGTAGGTGCTCCTATGTTGGGTGTGTATATGTTTACTATGGTTATGTCCTCTTGATTTATCAATCCCTTTATCATTATGTAATGCCCTTATTTATCTTTTATTATAGCCTTTGTTTTGAAGTCTATTTTATCTGATATAAGTATTGCTACCCTGGCTTTTTTTTTTTTCATTTCCATTTGTGTGAAATATCTTTTTCCATCCCTTTACTTTCAGTCTATGAGTGTCATTTGATCTGAAGTGGGTCTTTGTAGACAGCATATGCATGGGTCTTGTTTTCTTATCCATTCAGCTACCCTATGCCTTTTGTTTGGAGCTTAGTCCATTTACATTTAAAGTGATTACTGATAAGTACTAGTTACTGCCATTTTATTATTTGTATTTGTTGGTGATAAGTTCTTTAAGCTTTTCCCTGTTGAGGAAGCTCTTTATCTAACCTTCCGTTTTAAGTGAAAGCCTTCCTTGGTAGCAGATCTTTATTTTTCATAACTTTAAATATTTCTTGCCAGTCCTTTCTGGCCTGCAAAGTTTCTAATGAAAAGTCAGCAGACATTCCTATGGAGGTACCCTTGTAAGTAACTAGCTGCCTTTCTCTTGCTGCTTTTAAGGTTTTCTTTTTGTCTTTGACCTTTGGCATTTTAATTATGATGTGTCTTGGTGTGGGTCTGTTTGAATCTCTCTTATTTGAGACTCTGTATTTCCTGAACTGGTATGTCTAATTCCTTTGCCAGGTTAGGGAAATTTTCTGTCATTATTTCTTTAAATAGATTCTCAATCCCTTGCTCGCTCTCTTCCTCCAGATACTCATATGATCTGAATATTTTTACGCTTCATGTTGTCCCAGAGGTCTCTTAAACTGTTCTCATTTTTTAAAATTTTTTTTTCTTTTTATTGTTTTGATTGGATGTATTCTGCTACCTTGTCCTCCAGTTTGCTGATTCAATATTCTGCTTCATCCAATCTACTTTTGAATCCTTCTAGTATATTCTTCATTTTAGTTATTGTATTCTTTATTTCTGTCTGGTTCTTTTTTATGTTTTCTGTGTTCTTTTTTATGCTTCGTATCTCTTTGTTGAGGTTCTCATTGTGCTCATCCATTATCCCCCTAAGTTTGTTGATCATCCTTATAACCATTATTTTGAATTCTGTCTCTAGTAGGTTGCTTGCCTCAATTTCATTTAGCTTATTTTCTGGAGTTTTCTCCTGTTGTTTCATTTGTGGTATGTTTCTTTTCTTTCTCATTTTATTAGCCTCTCTGAGTTCGTTTCTATGTGTCATGAATATTTGTTTCATCTCTTAGCCTTGGCAAGATGGCCTAATGTGGAGGGTGTCCTGTGTAGCCTGGTGGTGCACCCTATGGCAGGGGCTCTGGATGTGATCTTTGTGTGGGTTGTGTGTGATCTTCTGTTGTCACCAAGCCTTTATTGTTAGTACATCAGTGGATAGGATTAATATTCAGGTTGACTAATTGTGGGAACTGGCTGTACCCACAGGGTAAGAGTTGCTGTGTGTGGCTAACCCCACTGAATGGGATTTGCCCTAGCAGGCTTGTGTACTTGTTATAACCACCATTCATGTGTACTACTAGTGGGACTAGTCAGGAGTTGCTCTATTGTGATCTGGTGCCAGCCTCTAGATACATTGGTTTTGTGGCCCTTTGGAAGGGGCTCCCTAGTAGGCTAAGGTCAGCTACTGCTTTTGATTGCTCAGGGCTACCTTACAAAGCTATCTGCAGATGGTTGTTACCTATGCTGGATCAACAGATAAGTGGAAGAGACAATGCTGTAGGCAGCAGTCCGGTTATCTCCCCGTTCCTGACCTAGGGCAGTTTAGCAGAGGGATCAGTGCTCTTCCAGGTCTGACACTGCCTGTCAGTTGCCCGTAAGTCTGTGAAACTGGAAGAGCCTCTGGGTGAATGCATATTAGGTGGTGCAGGGACCCTGAGAGTCTCCTGGGTCTATTGAGTCAATTTCCACCTGCCACTGCAATGTCAGTTTACATGTCAGTGCTGTCTCAGTGGCTCCCTGTACAAATTTCCAATCATAGCAAGGTCAGCTGCTGTCCACCTTGGGCTTGAATGCGCCAGGGGCAGCTGCCTATCAGTGTGTGGCAGGCACTTTGTGTATTGGATAGGGCAGGAGCTCAGGGAGTCAAGGGCCATCAGGCCAATAGCCTCATTTTTCTTTATTTTCTGTGTCTGCACTACATTCCCACAGTATTCACAGATTACATGGAGACAAGCTGCTGTCTGGGGCAGTCCCACAGACACTTGCAATCCTCTCAAGAGATATTGCAGTTGGTACAGGCAGCAGTGGTCTGCCCACAATTGTTTCCCCGGAATGCACTCATTGTGCTAGCCAAAGTCTTTTGCCTTCACAGAATGCACAACCGCAGAGCGAAGCAGGGCAAGGGAGGCTGTCTGTCGATGGGCTGCAGGCACTTTGTGGCTTGAGCGAAGTGAGATCTCAGGGAGACAAGGGCCCTCAGGCCAATACAGCCTTAGTTTTACTGAAACTTCTGTGCCTGGGCGTTTCTGCTGTAGTCACAGATCAGTGAGACCAGCTGCCATCTTGGGTGGTCCCACAGACCCCTGCACTCCCCAGATGTAATATTGCAGCTCTTACAGGTAGCAGAGATCTGCCTGCAACTGATTTTTGTGCAGCATCTGCCCTGTGCTAGCCAAAGTTTGTTGCCTGTGTGGATTGGGAGATTGGGGAGGGGGTGGGTGCACGTGGTGGTTCACTGTCAATGGGTCGCCTGGGGCAATTTGTGGGTAGGTTGGGGTGGGGGGCTCCCAGGGAGACAATGGCAGTCAGATCAATATATCCTCAGTCTTGCAGCAACTTCGATAACCGTCCATTTCCCCGCAGAAGTCCCAGATCACAGCAAGACCAGTTGCTGTCTGGGACTGGCCCACAGATCCCTGGGATCTGTCTGTGTTGGCAGCGGTGATCTGCCAGAAACTATCTCCATGTGTGCTCATAATGCTGGCTGCCTGCTGGGAATGTTTGGCCTGAATAGGTGCAGGGTGTGGCAGCCATCCAGCAACAAAAGCCCTGGGCAATCTACAGGTTGGGTGGGGTGGACTGATCTCAGGCCAGTGCTTCCTAATGGCCCTGTGGGAGAGGTCTGCACAGTCAAGCTAGTGCAGTCTGTAGATTGCCCAGTAGAGGGCCTAGACTAAGGCACAATGGGGGCTGCCCTTCCAGTCCTTGTTCTGGCACCAGGTAATGCATACTTTCTCAGTATGAATCCCATGCAAGCCTCTGACCCACTGCCGGTGTCCCAGGTGAGTGTCTGCAAGTCAGAAAGCCTGTGCGTGGGCCCTTCAAAGGGGCATCTAGGGTTTCAATCTCCTTCTGTCTCCAGACGGTTGAAATCCCCTCTGGTTTTTACAGTCAGAGTTATTGGAATCTCGTTTTCCCAAGGCTTGGATCCACAACCATTTTCCAGGACCCCCCTGCAGCCTTGCTCTCCCTCCTGGTGATCCTCCACCACCCACTGAAATGGTATTCTTTATTGTCAAAGGTAAAAGGAAGTAATAATAATAGTAGTAGTGCACTATTAATAGAGCACAAATTAACCAAATGGTTAACTTGTAATAAGTCATTTAATCCTCACAGAAATTCTATAAAGTAGGTTCTATTTTTATACCCATTTTACAGAAGAGGAGACTGTTGCACAGAATTTAAATAACTTACCCAGGGCACTCATATAATGCTAGGGAGTGGGGGTAATCTCTGAATAGAAATTAGGCAATAGCTATCAAAATTATGCATTTACTCTTTGACCAGAATTGTACTTCTAAGAATTTATCATATACTACCGCACGTGAGAAATAATACATATATAAAGTTATTTTTTTGTAGCAATGTTTATAGTAGAAAAAGCATCAAGAGCTGAGCTGGGGAGAGCTGAGCTGCCAAAATAAAAGTAACAGTCAAGCCTTTCATTACTTACTGCTCTAGTATAAAGCAAGAGACTAAACAAGAGAAAGCAGTGGCTCCCTTAGTGTTCCATTCTTCCCTGTGGAACAGCACCCAGCAAAGATCAGGTGGATCTGCGCAAATGTGAGGATCTTCTCACTGTTAAGGGAACCCTGAGCAAAAGACTGCTGCCATTTTATGAACACAGAGGTTGGGAGGAGGGAGAGGGAAAAGGGGTAAGAATGGAAAAATAGTACTCACTAAGACCTGAGTCAGAGTGGAAAAAAGCATCTTCAAGTTTCTGCTCTCTCCACTTCAAGAGGAGATCTCAGCAGAGATATATGGGAAAGGCTCCTGATAAAGAGGCCTACAGATAGAGGCACCTTGGCTAGGAGTGCAGCAATGTGTAAGAGCATGTTTGGCTGAGGGGCCTGAGATATTGACTACAACTCCCTTCTAAGACTACAGTGCACTGGCTGTGCACCAAGTCTGATGTGGGAGGGCAGCTTTTCCCAAGCGACCTACCAGGTAAAGCCTTTGTAATTGCCTGTGATTGGGCCTTAGAGATCACACATAGGTTTTTGGTCATGAGTCAGACTCCTTCTTAAGATTAGAAACAATTTAAATGTTCTTCAGAAGGATATTGGTTGAACAAATTGTGGTAAACCCATACAATGTCTTGTAATATAGCAGTGAAACATGATTTTCAGTGGCAGCAGAGTTAGGATCTTAGTTGGCAATAGATGATTTACTTAAAATGAATAATTGAAGGGAGTTTATGATGGATTAAGGGATAGTGCAGCAGCCAAGGCTAGCAACAGGGAAGCAATTTCTTTCCCTAAACTTGAATGGGTATAGGAGGAAATGGTTACAGATACCCCCTGAGACTCTAGCCTTCCGTAGAGGCAAATCACCACTGCCAAATTATAGCCCAGCAGAGAGAAAGGAATAAATACCCTGACCTCTCTACTTCCACTGTTTGTTCAGAATATCCATCTCTTGCTAATGCTTTCCGTTTGCCATACATAACCAGAAGCCAGAAGGTAAGGGAACCTGTTTGGTGCTGTTTATAAAGATTAATGTTTTAGGGCACAGAGAAGAAAAGAGTGGAGAAAATGGAAAAGGTGGAAATTTAAGCTGTAGAAGCAAACAAAATACTCAATGATATTTCATTGTATAAATATGTAATTGTTTAATCTATCATCTGCTGTTGAGCATTATGTTTGCTTCCAGATTTACTTTTTGCTTTTATTTAAATCTTTGCACATATATGTTCACAAAATACATTTTTAGAAGTTGAGTGGCTGGGCCCCACTTTTAAGATTTTTAAAATATATATAGCCTTAAGAAGAGTTTTGACAGTTTACCCTCTACTGGCAGAATGTGAGGCTGTTTTTCTATGTCTTCATTCTCATTAACACTAGATATTATTATTAGTCATTGCCAATTTAATAGGGGAAAAACTACAATTTGCTTTTTTAGTTTACATTTCTTTGATTGCTAGTTGAACTTAAAAAGATCTTCGTTGGCCATCTGTGGCTTTATTGTTTTGTTAAATCATCTCCTTGTTTAGGTATAAAATCCTTGCTCTCATTTGTGTCTACTGCCCTTCAATTAATAGATTCTCTGCTTTACCCTCTCCAGAGAGTAAAAATCCAAAATATTTTGTGATGATCTTTGCCATAGTTGCTTGACTAGAGTTGGAGGGGCATCTAACTCCTTAACTGGATTTTCAACCAATCTTCATGTGTTTAGTTCCATTTTCACACTACCACTCTCTTCTTGCTACTTCTAAAGACACCTGGTGCTGCCAATTCCCAAGCCTTTGGTGGTTATGCAATGTTAATTGCTTTGATTCTTGACTTTCTCCACTGCCAGCTTAGGATTCATATTTTTCAGGGCTTCCAAATAAGTTACTACTCTCTCCTCTTTTTCCATCTTCCTCATGTTTGTGGTGGTTATCTCTTCTCTTGATCTCTTTGTCCTTATAGATGATGGCTTAAAAGTATATCATTCTCTCTACTGTTATTTTAGTCAGTTTATTGGAGGATGTGAAGTTTTAACAGAAAGTCCTGAGTTGAATTTGTAAAGTTGAAAGTGTTTTATTGGGCTTTGTTAGGTTGGTAAATAATACAGATGTCTCATAGACGCAGAAGGAATATAAAGGATAGCTATTTATACCAGAGAGCCTTGAAATTTCTTCAGATCAGTGCAGGGAAGGCTTTTCTATTGATGAAAATTCTTTCCATGACCACTTAGAATATCTCTGCACTTATATTCTTAAAGGTTTTGAAGTGTTAGGTTGCTCATACCAAAACATTTGTGAACTTGTTCATTTGCATGCAATCTAATGAATCAGACAGATATACATTTACTGTATTCACAATTCAGGTTAAACCTCCCAGGAACATAACAAAACATTTAACAATTGATGATACATGAGCACTGATAATCAGAATGGACAGTGTCTTCTGCTGGGCCATTTGTATGCTGTATCACGTGGTGATTTGGGCCACTGGGGAGGTCTAGGAGAAGGGTTAGGGGAGGGGGAATTTGAGGGCTCAGTGTAGCTGCTGTTTGCTAATTAGTATATGGAGATATTTTCATATATTGTGGTAAGTGTGGCCATAATGGTACATGTAATTAATTATCAGCCCCGACCATTTCTCTTTTGCTTCAATCATGTTGCCCTTATGTGATTTACCCTTTCTAGTATGCTCTAGATGTTACTTCAACATACGTTTTTACCTATGTTATCTGTCACGGCCTTATTTCCTCTACTAAGTATCTTTCCCAGCTTTGTATAGATAATGGATCCCTTCTATTAGGCTCAGGCCCTCGCCAGTTCCTGAGCCATTCCTGAAGGTGGTGGCAGTTTAATCGATAACATCAGTAACCTAATGCTTGCTTTCCAAGAAGAGCCCTGGGTGTCTAGGTAATTCCTAGTTGTAGCTTTTCTTTTTATCCTACAATCTTGGCTTTATTTGTAGGGTGGACTTTTGCCTCAGTTTCCCTCCCCAGTATGCTTTTTGATGCATCTTACTTCCTTTTTGATGCATCTTACTTTTTGATACTTTTTGATGCATCTTACTTCCTTGATTTCCCCTATCTCTAGTCACCTTTTATAGTCTTGCTGCAAATGGACAGATATAGCCTGGAATCATGATACACCTACCTATCACTATATACCTGCTATCTTCACTCTGTTCTCTACCCCTGGATTGTACTCCTTTGGTACTGATACTTGCCTAACCATGGCCAAGTATTGCTTTGACCTCTGGATGTTATATTATTGACTGTCTAGTTTCTCCTACAGGACTATGTTTCATACCTTGGATTGGGCAAGTCTATCACCTTGTAAAAAGTGTTCTGATAGCGAGGATGAAGGGAAGAATAGCCAACAGGTGAGCTATCAAATAGCTTTTGGCACACCACATCACATACTGGCATTGGAGGTTCCCAACTAAACAGGACCTCTAAAATATCTAATGATGAAGCTCACAGTGGGCAAGTACCACCCAGGTGCTCAGAGCTTCCAATCAGACAACCAAAGATTACCATTTGAAAAACGCTGCATACACATACACACGTACACACAAATACTGAAACATGTAAATATAAAAGAACTTGGATAAAACATAGATAATGTAGGGAGAAGAAAAACGTTTTAAAATTATTAATATTCTCAGCAAGATAAGAGAAGATACTGTAATCATGAAACAAGAAGAGCATACTATAAGGGGAATATATGGGGATTAAAAAAACTCTTGGAAACTAAAAATGTGATCACAAATTTGATAAATTTAATAAAAGGGTTAGGGAATGAAATAAAAAATATTTCTGAATTTAGAGCAATCAATAAAGGAAATGAAAAATAAGAGAGAAAAGTAAAGAACACGAGAGTGTAATTCTAGCAAATCTAATAGCTGAATGTTAGAGTTTAAAAAAGAGACCTGAGATAATGGTGATGAGAAATTTGTCAATGAAATAAGAAAATTCTCCAGACCTGAAGTAATCAGTTTCAATCTAATTTCATAAGGTATATTATTGTGAAATTTCAGAACTGAAAAAAAAATAGAGAAAATTTTATAAGCTGGGAGTAGGGAGAGAGAGGAGTCAAATATAATAGGACTCCAAGAAACCAAGATTGGAGGATAAAAAGGAAAGCTACAACTCAGTGATTACCTAGACACCCAGGGCTCTTCTTGGAAAGCAAGCATTAGGTTACTAATGTTATCGATTAAACTGCCACCACCTTCAGGAATGGCTCAGGAACTGGTGAGGGCCTGAGCCTAATAGAAAGGATCCATCATCTATACAAAGCTGGGAAAGATACTTAGTAGAGGAAATAAGGCCATGACAGATAACATAGGTAAAAACGTATGTTGAAGTAACATCTAGAGCATACTAGAAAAGGTAAATCACATAAGGGCAATCAGATTTTTCAAAAGCCATACTGGAATCTAGAAGGCAATGGAGCAATGCCTTTAATAGTTAACCTAGAATCCTGTACTCAGCCAAATTATTAATCAACTGCGAAGGTGGAATAAAGACATTTTAATACATGCAGGGTGTGTCATATTTTATCTACCATGCATCCTTTTTTAGGAAGTTACTGGAGGATATGCTCTAGCAAAAAAAAGAAAAAAAGAAGAGGAAGACATAGAGTACATGGAATAGGTGACACAGATGAGCCAAGGGAATTCCTAGGATTGATGACAGAGGAAGATCTTAGAATGAGAGTTATGCACCAAGGCATTGAGGGCAACTACTGCAGATTGAAGCATTTCAGAAGGCTCTGTAAGAGGCTTCTTTAAGAAAATGTAATTCATAGATTACCTGAAATCTATGAATGTCTTGAGTCAGATTCACACTACTGGCAACGAGTTACAGGCTAATTCAAACTAGGGAAACAAAATCAAGCAGAGAAAAAGTAAGAACACCTAGGTGATGATTTGAGCAAGGTAGGAGTTATCAGCATAGGAGAGATACTACCTAATAATAGGATACTACCTAATAATAGTCAGACCATATATTCTATTTGGCTTTTGGAGCAAGGGAATCTCCTTGCTCCAAAAGCCAAATAGAATATATGGTCTGTCTGAGCATTTATTGATACTTGATTTTCATATCGCTCATTTCATTGTTACTTCTTAAGAGAGAAATGGCCTCTAATGTCAAGGATATTACTATTATCACTTCCCATTTGGACCAAAAACATTAAGCTCTTAGGCCTTAAGCTTAGAATTGTGCCCTTTCTGTCTAAGTGTCTCCCCTAGACAGACTCAGCTTTTCTAAAATAGCATGACAGCAACTGTGGGGTTAATGTGGCATGCAAACATCTAGACAACAATATCTGCTTTGGTGACTCTAGGTAATGGGATCTATTGCAATTGTCAATTAGAGGAATGCTACTATATTTTTATTCTAGCATCATACTGATTATGTTGGCCTTATCTTTTTCTGTCTGATTCTTCTGGAGATGATTTGCTCATTTCCTTGTATTGGAGATCTCATGCTGATATCAGCTGTTTCTTAGTCTCTCCACCTGCAAATACTTCATTTAGTGCAGAACCTTCATCAACTACATGGAGATTTGTGTTCTTCTCGAAAAAATTCTCTCTCAGTCTCTGTTGCTGTCTCTCTCTCTTCCTCCCTCCCTCCCACCCTGCCTCCCTTTTTCCCTCTCTTTATTGTGTGTTGCTCTGAGCTTTTCTATACAGGCAAGAGGGGTATTAGAAAAGAAAGAACACTTTAGTTTTAAAAAGACTGTTTAGTCTTAGCTTGGCTGCTATAACAAAATACCATAGACTAGGTGCCTTAAAAATAGCCATTTCTTTCTCACAGTTGTGGAGGCTGGGAAGTCCAAGGTCAAGGTGCCAGCAGGTTCAATTCTTGATGAGGGCTTTCTTTCTGGCTTGCAGGGCTCTCTTCCTAGCTTTCAGATGGTTACCTTTTCACTGTATCTTCACGTGGTGGAGATAGAATGCACTAGTATCTCTTTTTCTTATAAGGATGCTGATCCTATCAGGGGCCCCCACCCTCATGACCTCGTCTAAACCTAATTATCCCCCAAAGGCCCTACCTCCAAATACTATCACATTGGCGGCGGAGGGGCTGAGTGGGGGGGAGTTAGGGCTTCAACATATGGATTTGGAGGGAGGACACAAAAGCTCAGTCCATAACAATGCATGAAGTCATTACTTTTTTTTTTTTCCTGTGAGCTCCATCAAAAACCCTGGTTGTAACCACTTATGCATTTACTGATCGACTAGCTATTGTCTACTGTTTGTAAAGCAGTACTTCTAAAATTTTAATATACATTCAGTTCACCTGGAGGAATTTTGTTAAAATATAGATGATTCAGATGATTCTGGGGTAGAGTTTGAAAGTCTATTTCTAATAGTCTCCTAGGCAATGCTGGTGTTGCTGGTATAGGGATCACACTTTGAGTAGTAAGAAGACTATATATATATATATGTATGTGTATATATATGTATGTATATATGTATGTATGTATGTATGTGTGTATATATATATATATATATATATATATAACCACAAATACTCAGAACTATTTATTTGGAAATTTGGGAGAAAAAGGATTTGGGCTTTGTTTAAAAGTATCAAGCATGAATTTGTGCAAATGAGCAATTATGTCTAATATTTGTTCAGTATGTTAGATATTACAGATCTTATATCTGGAAACTACTAGGCTTTCATTGGCCTAATTCTCTGTAGATATTAGAGATCTGTCCTTCTGAGATGGAAATGAACAAGGATCATTTCCTTTTGGAAGGTGTAAATGGAGAAAAAGACAGCACAGAAGATATTAGGATAGACAAGGATCAACAAAATTACTTGCTAAGAACTTTCTCATTGAAAATGTCATTGAAAATTAAACTAGTATTTCTCAAACTTTAGGGCACATAAGAATCACCTAGGATACTTGAGGACAATGCTGAGTACTGGACTCTCTGCCCTGAGGTTCTGATTCAATAGAATCAGAGTCTGGCAGTGGGACAGAGGAAGCAAAGGTTTGTATTTTAAACAAGAATCCCAGGTAAATCCAAGGCAGTTGGTCCCTCAACCATTATTTTGAGAAACATTGCATTAAACAAATTGGTAGTAGTCTCTGGAGAAAGAAAATAAAACACATAACAAAACCAGACAAATATTGTTATCTATTTTGATTGGAGTCTGAGTTACTGCAAGAGAGAATCAAAGACATTCCACTGGTCAGCAGACATTAGACATCTAACTGTAAATTAAATAGGCTCAAACCCTATATTAGCACTCGGAGGCAGGGCTGATGGCCACAATTCATAGGAACATGGAATTTAGAGCTTATAGAAATCTTAGAGGCTTTCCAACTTTTTTGGCCGTGACCCATAGTAACAGATACATTTTAAATTGTGTTCTAGGAAACACATACATGCAACAACTAATGTGTACATTTATTTACTTTATCAAATAACCTCTGATATACTCTAATTTTTTGTCATATTTAAATTTTTAAAAATTCTAGTCATGATCCATTAAATTGATTGTTCGACTTGCCACTTGAGAAACACCAATCTAGTACAATTACTTTATTTTACAAATGAGGAACGAGCTTGGAGAGGTAAAACTTATTCAAAATCACAAAGCTATCTATGAGCAGTAAAACTCAGAGCTAGAACTCAGATCTCAGATTTTTAATCCAATGGTCTGTCCACCAAGGTCTACTATATACCTAAGTGTTTGTTTTATTGCTCTTAACCTGTTTTCTCTCAGGACAAAATGGCCTGTTTGTATCTGCTAGATTACCTAGCTAGCTGAAACATTTTGAAGAGCACAAATGTCTTTTCCCTAAATGAACCACTAGATGGTAGTGTAAATTCTTTTTATGGTAGACTTCAACTGAGCCAAGGTGAATTCAGATTTGTGTATTTGCACCCTTATCTTATAATGCTTTATCGATTTGTGTTTCCCTGTGGATAAGCTGAGTTTAAGGCCCATCCTGAAGAAACTATTTTACATGATTTTACAAGCAGGATACATTTTGTTATTTGGTATTTTTTTCACCTGTGTGGAAGAGAGATATAAAAACACACACACACATATGTGTTTCCAGTATCTCCAAAAGGGCCCTCTTGTTTTGTATTCAACATAATTTTCTTTTCCATGTTCTTATTTTATAGGACTTTAAGTAATAATTTTTCTGTTATTTCTATTAATCCAAATTGAAAACTAAATTTCTTTTAGTATGGGAAGTCTATGTGGGCCCTTTTGGATTTGAAATAAGTGAACCCCAAACAACGATATTTTTTCTCTCCTAAGAAAGAAAATTAATATTCTGCTTTAGAAGATTTTATTTCCTTAGCTGCAGCAAGGTTGACAGAGTGATCTATGCATGTATTAGGAACTTCTGAGGGAGATGAGTGTAAACACATTGCTGTTTTTTGGGATTTCAGGTTTAACAGGCTGAATAGTTGAGCCCTTCCTAAACCATACCTTCCTCACAGCTTAAGGTGGAAGAAAAAGAGGGAATCATATGGCTATCCTTGACACTGATTTTTTTCTATTCCCCTTTCTTTCTTCCTACTAAAGTTCTTTAAAAAACAATCAATTAAGGAAAGAGAGGAAAAGGAAAGAAGTATGATAGTTAATTTTATGTCAGTTTGGCTGGGCAATGGTACCCAGATATATGGTCAAATACTATTCTGGATGTTTTTCTTTTTGTTTTTGCTTTTTGATGAGATTAACTTTGAAATTGGTGGACTTTGAGTAAGGCAGGTTGCCCTCCATAATGTGGATGGGTGGGCCTCATCCAATCGGTTGAAACCTTTAATACAACAAAACTGACCCCTCTCCCTCGCTCTTCCATAAGTAAGAAGGAATTCTGCCAGCAGACTGCCTTTGGACTCAAACTACGACTCTTCCTTAAGTCTCCAGCATGATGGTATATCCATCATATTTTGGATTTGCCAAGCTTCCACAATCACAAGAGCCAAGAGCCAATTACTTAAATCTCTATTTCTGTATACATACATATATACATACATGTGTATACATTCATGTACATATACATACATTCATCCTCCCATTGGTTGTGTTTCTTTGGAAAACTCTGACTAATTACAAGAAGTAAAGGGATGGGTAAGATAGGGACTTCAGAATGGTTAACCCAGCTTACAAATTAAAAACTTGATTAAAACAAATGGGAAGACTGCTATTAGAATACTGCTATTCGTTCCTCTATTTCTCTCCCTCAACTTCATCTCTAAGTCTTAACAAATGGAGGGTCTAATTCTGTTTTCTGCACCATTGTATCCAGTCCTTACCACAACTTTTGCCACTTTCTAGGCCCTTGGTAAGCATTTATTGGTTGAATGAATGAATGGGTAGGAATCTTAATTGTACAACATAAGCAAGAACAGAATACTCAATGTCATAGTAGCATGAAAATTTATGACAATTTTTGGGAATAATGAATAGTGCAGGGTTGAAGGTTTTTGGGGATAAGATGGCTAAAAATAAATCTGGAAGGATAGCCTGCTGAGAATAGGGACTTTTTCTATGAGCAGCAGAGAGCCACAAGACAATTTTAAGAAAGAATCATATCCATGTTTGCCCCTCAGAATGATTCCCAGGATTTTCTGAAGTTTTAGCAAAGCTCGAAGGCCTTTATTTTTATTGTGGTTTAGATTGTCTTAAATCCAAATATATTCCCTGTCTCTGCCTATTTTGTCTCACCAGTTAACTTTATTTTCCACTGACACAAATTGTTAAAAAGAACATAGGTCTTGGATCAATGTTGAATCTTGGGTTTATCGTTTAGAGTTCTTATGATCGATCTTGAACAACTGCCTTACCTATTGGGAGCAGTTTCTTTAATTTTTAATATTGGCATAACCCAATTTAGAAATGTTGAAAGCATTTCCTTTAACATCAGGAACAAGAGGAAAGAATCTATCTTCTACTTTCTTTCAGCATTATACTGAAAATTATAGTCAGTGTGATATGGCATGAAAAAAGAATAAAATGTGTAAAGATTAGAAAATTAGTCAATAGGTAAATTATTAGAATTAATAAGAAAGTTTAGCAAGTCTATTGGGCACAATATAAATACACCAAAAAGTCATTCCATTTCTATTGAATGGCAACAGAAAGTACAATTTAATAAAATTTATAATAGCAATAAGAAATATTAAGTTCTAGGAAGAAACCTAACAAGAAGTGTCCAAATACTTTAGGAGGAAATTACAAAACTTTATCCAAAGACATTAGAAAAGAACTAAATGGAAAAATATACTACGTTCATGGATTAAATGACATATTATTGTAAAGATTTCACTTATTCCAAGTGATCTACAGATTCTTTGCAATTCCAATCAAAATCTCAATTCTATATTTAAACATGATGAGCCAATTCTAAAATTTATTTGGAAATGCAAAGGACTAAGAATAGATAAGGTTGGGGTATTTGCTTTACCAGAATACTAGATATCAAGATTTATAAAGTTATTAATTCAAAGACAGATGAAAAGGGAACAGAACGAGAGATAAGAAATAGATCTATATATAGTATCTGGAAACTTAAAGCAAATCCGTGGGGGAAAGAATAAATGTTTGAATAAATGATGCTGGGAAAGTTGATTATCTATGTAATAAAAAGAGATTCTAGATGCATAAAAATTAAAACATGAAAAGCAAAATTATGAAATTATTAGAAGCAATAAAGAAAAATAATGACTTGGAGTAGGGAAGGAGTTCTTAAATAAGATACAAAAAGAATAAATCACAAAAGAAAAGACATAAATTCAGCTATATTAAAATTTCTAGTAGACAGCACAAAGAGTGAAAATGTTTACTAGTAGACAGCACAAAGAGTGAAAATACAAGGCACAAATTAGAAGCCATTTTAGAACTGATAAAACTTACAAAAGATCAGTACCCAGGATATGTATAACTTCTATACATCAGGGGAAAAAAAATCAATAGAAAAATGGGCAAAACTTGAATAAGCATTTCACAGAAAAAGAAAGCTGAATAGCCAATTAACCTATTAAAAAGTGTTCTTCCTCATTAGTTTAGGAAATGCAAATAAAAAAATAACATAACATCATGTCATCCCATCCATGAGACTGGCAAAAATCCAAAACTCTAACAATAAAGAGTGTCGATGAGACTGTCAAACAAGAGGAACACATATACTGTGGGTGAGAATGTAAACTGGTATAACCTCTCTGGAATAATAAAATAATACAACTATCTCATGATTCATCAGTTCTACTCCTGTAGAAATTCTTGCACATTTGTTCTTTGAGACACATAAAGGAATTATAGGAGTATTCATAGCAGTGCAGTTTGTAATAGCAAAAAACAGAACAACTCAAATGTCCATTGACAACTATAAGCCTTACTGTTCATGAACAAGGAAGAAGAATGATATGACTATTCCAAGTATTATATAGTTCATAAACAGTGTCTGCCATGCTAATTAATAAGGAAGATTCAAAATAACTCAAATTATTTCTTAAACTCAAGAAATATTAACAAGATGCATTATGTGTTTGTTTTTTTTTCCTTTCACTTTAAAAATAATTCACAGGTCCTTAGAGCTAGAATGTGTTGTAACAATTGGCTAAGGAGAGGAATAATTTGCTGAACTGAACCTCTGCATCCTGGCAAATCTAGAGTGGGCATATACAAGAAAAGACTTTAAAAACAATTTCAAGACCAACAAATGAATTTGTCAGTCTCTAGCTCATACCTACTTTGTCCAATGAAGCTGACACCCTAATGAAACCACAAGGGCCATAGAGAGGGTGTGGTCAGTTGTTTTTGCAATAGTAATAGGCTAAATGCCTGAATAGAATGCATTTCCTCATAGCTAAACCTACTGGAGTAAATAATGAATACAACAGTAGGAGTCGTTCATTCCCCAATCATCAAGTCATAATGGTTTTCTAGTGAAGGCACAGGTGCCAAGGTAAATGTTTCCATCTGTAGCTCACAGTTATGAGCATATTTAACAGTGCCTTAAGAAAGCCTAATTTTACCAGCATCATCAGACTATTTAAATCTTAACCCATCTTTCCACCTCCATCATTCAGGTAGGAACTACTTTTCTATTTTTTATTATTTTTTATTTTTTTTCCCAAGAAAAAGAGAGAAAGAAAGGAATACCTGTGAAAAATACCTGGGAAAAAGGAGACTTGGGTGGGAAAGGGGAGTGGTATTTCATGTTCTGGGGAAAGGAAACATTGCTCCCATTTTAGATTGTCATGCAAAACAATAACCCCAAGAAAACAGTGAAAGATTGAAAGGGTCAGACGCACTTGGCTTCTAGTCCTGGCTCTGTCATCTACTAACTAGACTCTGATGCTATATAGCATTGAGAAAACTACTTAATCTTTCTGAGTCTTAGTTTCTTCATTTGTAAACTAGGGAGAGTAGAGCCACCTTGCGGGATTGTTATGAGAATATGATAATGCATGTATAAAGCATGTAGTCTAGCACATGGTAGTGCATAATAAACCTCTGGTTGGGGGTCCCTGGGTTTTGAATTCAGCCATCCATTTCATTTGTCAAAATTTGCTCTGAAAGTGTCTTTTGTTTGTTTTTTTTAACAGTGTTTTTAAAAGGAGTCTCTGTACTGCCATGTTTATGCTAGAATTCAAGCTGCAACTTTGTGGTGACTAGTCTGGAATGTACAATGATGAAACTAAATATGAGATTAGGTAACAGCAAAAACAATTATAGTACACCACTATAATTTTGACTTAATTGTTACTTAATCCCAGATAATGCCTCTGAGCTCCAGAGTACTATATGTAAGGACTTGTTTGACCTCTGCATGTGGGTAAGGCAAGGATCTGAAACTCAACTTATCCCAAATGGAGCACTTGCTCATCCATCATGAATTGGTTCCCCTTCAGACTCACCCATCTCAGTAAACAGTGTCTTTTAGCATCCAGCTGCTCAAGCCAGAAACTAGACTCGTTCCCAAATCTCTTCATCCTTCACTTTTTAATCCACTTCATTTCCAAGTGCTATTTAAATTTTCTTCAAATATACCTTCAATCTGTCCTCTTACCCCCATCTCTGCCACCATCATCCTAATCCAAATCATCTTTTTTAAAAAAACAAAACACACAAACCTGGATTACTGCAATAGCTTTCCAACTGTTCTCCACTTCTATATTTTTATTTCCTTTCCAATCCATTGGATTTGTCATCTTCCTGCTCCAAAGCTTTGGTGGTGGATTCCCTTTGCACATAGGATAAATTCAAAATCTTTAATATGAATTATAAGGCCCTAAATTATATGTCCTATGCCTGGCTTTTCAGCCTTATCCATCACTATTCTCTCCCTTACTCCATTAGATTAATATGGGAACTCAATATTCAGTAGAATGACATAGGACCAAGACTGTTGAATTTGGCATATTCTCTGAAAGAAGTGTTTTGACAAAAATATGTTGTAATCCTGTGATGAATAAGAATAGAATAAAGTTTAACTGTCCTAGTTGTAGATAACTGTATGTCCCAGCAGGAAGATAAAAAACAACCAACTAACCAACCAAACAAACAAAAACAAAAAACAAACAAGTAGAACACATGCTCTGGGGTACATACACTCTTGTGTAGTAAATCATAGATAAATCATGCATGCATACAATGCTATGCAAAATACAATTGACTTTTTAACCACAATTTGCTAGAGTCATCCATAAAGGCTTGAAAAGATAATGAAGACTGCTTGATTTTGAAGGAAGCATAGTAATGACATTGATGGAAAAGAAGCAAGAGGATATTTCAGGTGTGTGAAAAAAACAGCCTCGTAAGACTGAATGATTCCAAGTAGAGGAACAGTGAGAAAGCTACAAGAGAGGCATCATGATATAAAGAGAGTACAATAGAAGTTTTAAAGTGAAGAGACCTGTGCTCCAGGCACAGCTCTACTTCTAGTCAGAATCTTTAAGACAGAATCTCAGCTTCTTTAGTTTGTTTCCTCATGTTTAATAGTAACGATCAAAGTAGTAGCTAACATTCACTGACTTTTTAATATATTTAAGCACAGTGCAAAATATCATTTCATTTAATTAATGCAAAGAGATTGCTACTTTTATTATTTCCATATTGCATATGAAGAAAATGAAACTTTGAGAAGTAACTTGCTCAAGCTCATATAACTAGGGAAATAGCAGAGGTAGATTTGAACCCATGTATTCTGATTTCAGTGTCTTTACTACCATCTTCCTATACTGCCTCCTGAAAAGTTGGAGAGGTAGGAATAAACAATCTTGCCTCAAAGATTCTATAATTTCAAATGATTTCATAAATTTCAAATGATCCCATCATTTCTGTTCTGATAGAGGAGTATAAGAGAGAATTGGACAGACAGGTAGGATGAGTAAAGCCCTACAATGTAATTCTGATACTATTTTGAATTAAGGCCAAACGTAACAAATTAAGGGCACAGTCCTCCATAAGACTGTCTTCACTTCAGACACCAGCCACAAGCTCCAGGGCTCCCAGGACAACAGGATTTGTGGAGTTGAGGGATTTCCACTATTCCCTCCATTTCAGTAATTTACTGGAACAACTCACAAAACTCAGGAAGGTGCTATCTTTATGATAACAATTTTATTATAGCAAAAAAACAACAAAAATGAGACACAAATCAGGACACTCCAAAAAAAGAGATCATAGGAAAAAGTCTGGGAGAGTCTCAAATGCAAAGCTTTTGTGTCTTTTCCCCAAGGAGTCAGCTCACTGATGTGTAACAATTTCCATAGAGTACAGTAGTCCCCCCTTTGATTTAGTTTTCTACGGTCTGAGTTACCCATGGTCAACTGCAGTTTGAAAATATTAAATGGAAAATTCTAGAAATAAACAATTCATAAGTTTAAATTGTGCTGTTCTGAGTAGCACGATGAAATCTCTTGATGTCCCACTCCATCCCTCCCAAGATATAAATCATCCCTTTGTTGAAGCTGTATTTGCTTCACTTAATAGTCAATTATCAGCAATTTTGAGAGAAAAAGACCATATTCTCATAACTTTTATTATAGTATATTGTTACAATTCTTCCATTTTATTATTAGTTATTGTTGTTAATCTCTTACTATGCCTAATTTATAAATTAAACTTTATCATGGGTATGTATATATAGGAAAAAACAGTATATATAGGATTTGGTATTATTCTCAGTTTCAGGCATACATTGAGGTGTTGAAATATATCCTCCCTGGGTAAGAAGGAAATATTGTACCATTAACCAGGGAAATTGACCTGAACTTTGGTGTCCAAAATTTATTGGGGTTTCATTACATAAGCATGATTGATTGAATAATTGGCCAGGAGGTTGAACTCTCCAGTTTACTTCCTTTCCTGGAGGCCATGCCGGTATGTGGCTCAAAGCTACAACCCCTTAATTACATAGTTAGGCTTTCTGGTGTGGCCAGCTCCCATCTTGAGTTAACTCATTTTCATAAACTATCTAGGGGCCCACCATGAGTCACGTCGTTAGCATAACCTATCAAGTGTGGTTTGAGGTTTATTATACCACAAATAACAAAGACACTCCTATCACTCAGGAAATTTCCAAAGATTTGGAAGGTGCTTCCCAGGAACTAGGAAAAAACTTCAGCCAGATGTCCTATTACATTTCTATATTAATGTAATAAAAATTAATATATAATATGTTGCTATATTATATAAACAATATGTATTTACATAATAAATATTTTAATATAAATATATAAATTTTATATAAATGTAAGTAACCACTGTGAATTAAAACCATATTTAAAAAAATTTTAATATTTGCAACTATATGGATGGACCTAGAGGTTATTAGGCTGAGTGAAATAAGTCAGAGAAAGATAGATACTTATATGCAGTACATAAGGAACAAAAAGAACAAACTAATCAAAAGCAGACTCACAAATATAGTGGACAATTTGGTGACGGACAGAGGGGAGGGTGTTGGGAGGCTGGGAGAATGGGGTGAAGGGTTAAAGAAGTACAAATTAGTAATTGATAGTTGGGTATGGGGAGCATGACAGAGGGAATGCAGTTAGCATTAATATGATGGTTAAGTGGAGGGCTGGGGAGGGAGAGAGCAATTGGGGGGATCGTTTTATGAACATTATAGATGTCTAACTAATGTACTGTATACTTGAAACTAATTTAAATAAATAAATTTATTTTTAAAAACTTAAAAAATTTTTAATAGTTATAAATCTTGCTCAACATTCCAAAGTACAGTGGTTTTCAGAAAGCATTTACAGCTAGATAGAATTAGCTAGTAACTCTTATTTTCAAAACTAAAACCAGATAAATAAGCTAAAGGTGAAATTTCAAAAAGGCAATATCAAAATGATATAAATAGTAGAAAACATAATGGAAGAACTTCCTTATAATAGGTTAGAAGGAAGAATAACCTTCTAATAGGTTATTGAGATATAATTGACATATAACACTGTGTAAATTTAAGAAATACAATGTGATGATTTGATAGATATATATATACTGTGAAATAATTACTACAATAAGAGTCAACACATCCATCACCTAAGAAATTATTATTTTTTTCTTTTTGCAAGAACATTTAAGACCTCTGAGTAACTTTCAGGTATATATTAGAATATCATTTACTATAGTTACCATGCTGTATATTAGATCCTCAGAACTTATTCATCTTATAACTGAAAGTCTGTACCCTTTGACCAATACTTCCTTTATTCATTCATCTTGTCAATTGCCATTTATGTTTTCCAAGTCTTACTAAAGTGAATAATGTTGCAGTGAACATGGGAGTGTATTTATCTTTTCAAGATAGTGCTTTTATTTTGTTTGGATATATACTCAAAAGTAAGATTGCTGGATCATATTGTAGTTCTATTTTTAATATTTTGAGGAACCTCTATACTGTTTTTCATAAGGGCAAGACCAACTTACATTTCCACTAACAGTACACAAGCGTTCCCTTTTCTTCACATTCTCGCCAAAACTTAGTGTTTATCTTTTTAATTATAGCCATTCTAACAGGTATAAAATGATATTTCATTGTAGTTTTGATTTGCATCTCCCCAAAGATTAATGATGTTGATCATCTTTTCATGTACCTGTGGGCTATTTGTATGCTTTCATGGGAAAATGTTTATTTGCTTCCTCTGCCTATGTTTTAATTGGATTATGTGTTTAGTTGCTGTTGAGTTGTATGAGTTCCTTATGTATTTTGTATATTAGCCCCTTATCTGTTATATAGTTTGCAGATATTTTCTCCCATTCCATAGGTTGCCCCATCATTTGCTGATGGTTTCTTTTACTGTGCAGAAACTTCTTAGTTTTACGTAGTTAATTCCATTTATTTTTCTTTTGTTGCTTGTGCTTTTGGTGTTATATCAAAAAGAAAAAAAAAATCATTGCCAAGACCAAAGAGCTTTTTTCCTATGTTTTCTTGTAAGAGTTAAAGTTTCAGGTCTTACATTTAAGTCCTTAATCTATTTAATTTTTGTGAGTGGTACAGATTAATATAATACAGGCATCTAATTTCATTCTTTTGCATACGAATGTTTAGTTTCCCCAGCAACATTTATTGAAAAGACTGTCTTTTCCCCATTGAATATTCTTGGCTCCTTTGTGAAATATTAATTGACTATTTATGCATGGGTTTATTTCTGAGCTCTCAATTTTACTCCGTTGGTCTGTATCTATTTTTATGCCAATACCATATTGTTTTAATTACTATAGCTTTGTACTGCAGTTTGAAACCAAGAAGTTTGATGTCCTTAACTTTGTCCTTTCAAGATTGCTTTGGCAATTCCAAATCTTCTGTAGTTCCACATAAATTTTAGGATTGCCTTTTCTATTTCTGTGAAAAATGCCATTGGATTTTTGATAGGGATTACATTGAAACTCTAGATGGCTTTGGGTAATATGAACATTTCAACAATATTTAATTTTTCTGATATATGAACTCAGAATATCTTTTTATGTCTTCTTCAACTTTTTTTTAATCAGAATCTTATAGTTTTCAATGTACCTATCTTTCACTTCCTTCATTAAATTTATTCCGAAGTATTTTATTGTTTTTGATGCTGTTGTAAATAAAATTGTTTATTCTCTTTCAGATAGTTTGTTGTTAATGTAGAATTGCAATTGCTGCTTTCAAAAATTTTTTTTCTTTGATTTTTAACACTTTCATTTAATGTGTCTCAGAGTAATCTTCTTTGGGTTGGTCTTGCTTAGGGTCTCTTGAGCTTCCTATACCTTCTATATCTTCTTCATTTTGTTGTTGGGGCTCCCCTGCATCCCCATGCAGCTGCCAAAAAATATTGTTGAATATCTGTCATATTCTCACATTCTACTGGCTGCTAGGGATAAAATGGTAAACAGGATTGGCATGCTGCCTGCTCACACAGAGAAGTAAACAAACAACTATAATACCATCTAATAAAGGTGAAGGAAGAATACTGCCATGGCAGTACATGAGATGGGTATCCAACCTAGATTAGAGAGATGGTGAAGATAATCAGAATACTTTGTCTTTTTTGATAATTTTCCTTAAAGAAGATTCTCTCTCTCTCTCTCTCTCTCTCTCTCTCTCACACATACACACACACACACACACACACACACACACACTCATTTTAAATCAGTGACATCTGTTTCTCAGAGTTAGATTTTACTATTCATTGTTTGGGTAAGATTTCTTGGTTATTTTCTCCAGAAGTAGATGTGATTTGAATAACAAATTATAGACAAGCTAATTGGAAAACTCTGTCTTAAAGGCTGGGTCTATCATCTGTTAATCTTGTAAATATTGAAAGCTTCCTGAAGGCCAAACCTGTTCCTTCCCAGATCTGTACATAGCACCACATAGGAAATGGGAGGCCTTCATAATTTTCTTAAGGATGGGGGAAAATTAAGGCTAGGTCTTGTTTTTGTTTTTTTTTTTTATAACTATCTGCACATGTGTATATCAAACAATTGGAAAAGCAGTTTTGTTTATAACAGAAAATTAAAACTAAGAGTAAAATTTTCAGAAACTTTGCAATAATAATAGATACTTTTTTTGTCTTAATTTCTTTTTTAAAAAAATTCTATTTTGAAAACATTTTAGACTCACGTAGAAGTTGCAAAGAGAGTACATAAAGTCTCTGTATATCATTCACTCACCTTTCCTTAATGTTGACATCTTACATAACCAGGTAATTATTGAAACCAAAAAAATTAACAGTAATATAATACTATTAACTAATCTACAGACATTATTGAAATGTCACCATTTTTCCCACTAATGTCCTTTTTCTGATCTGGCATACAGTCTAATGTTGCATTTAGTCACCACATTTCTATTGTCTTCACCAATCTGACAGTTCCTATGTCTTTCTTCATTTTTCATGACCTTGACATTTTGAATTGTACTGGTCTGTAATTTTATATAATGTTCCCCAATTTAGATTTGCTTGATGTTTTCTCATAATTATATTTGCATTTTTGGCCAGAATATCACAGAAGTGCTGTTCCTTTTCAGTGCATTATAACAATGAGTTTATGAAGTTGACATCTTTTATTATTGGTGATATTAGCTTTATTTACTTGGTTAAATTAATGTCTGTCTGATTTCTCCTTTGTCATGAATAATTATCTTAAGGAGATATACTTTAAGACTTTAAAATATCCTGTTTTTCATCATACTTTCATCTATTAATTTTAGTGTTATTAGTGCTTCTTGAATGCAATGATTATATAATGCCTAAGAGTGATATTTTCTTTTCATTATTCCTTCTACATTTAATAATTGGCAATTTACTGTAAGGAAGAGCACCCTTCTCTTCCATTTGTTTTCTTTTTTTCTTTTATTTTATTTTTTAAGTTTATAGGGGTAACATTGATTAATACAATTATATAATTTTCAGATGTACATTATAATTTGACATCTATATATTCTATTATAGATTATCGCCTAAAGTCCAATTTCCTTCAGCGACCATATATTTGATCTCCTTTACCCAGTACACTTTCCCCTTAGCCCCTTATATTTGACTCCCTTTACCCTGTCTACCTCTTCCCTCCTCCCCTACCCACCAATAACCAATAGTCCATTGTCCATATCCCTGAGTCTCTGTCCTGTTTATTTGTTGCTTTTAGGTTTATATCCCACATATAAGTGATATTATGTGATTTTCAACGTTTTCTGTCTGACTTGTTTCACTTAGCATGATTATCTTGAGGTCCATCTATGTTGTTGCAAATGGCAGTATTTCATTTCTTCTTATGGCTGAGTAATATTCTATTGGATATACGTACCACAGCTTCTTTAGCCAATCAGCTATCGCAGGACACTTTGGTTGCTTCCATGTCCTGGCTACTGAATAATGCTGCTATGAATTACGGTGTGTAAATATCTTTTCGAATATGGGTTTTCAAGTCTTTGGGGTAAATACCCAGTAGAGGGATTGCTGGATCATATGGTAGATCAATTCTTAGTTTGTTGAGGAACCTCCATACTGTTTTCCATAGTGGCTGTACCACTTTGCAGTCCCACCAGCAGTGTATGAGGATTTCTTTTTCTCTGCATCCTCTCCAACATTTGTTATTAACTTGTCCTGTTGATTACAGCCATTCTAACAGGTGTGAGATGGTATCTCATTGTAGTTTTGATTTGCATTTCCCTAATAGCTAGCAATGTCGAGTATCTTTTCATATATTTGTTGGTCATTTGTATGTCCTCTAGGGAGAAGTGCCTATTCAGGTCCTCTTCCCATTTTTTTATTGGATCATTTGTTTTCTGTTGTTATTGAGTTGTATGAGTTCTTTATATGTTTTGGATATTAGGCTCTTATCGGAGGCATTGCTTGCAAATATATTTTCCCATTTGGATGGTTGTCTCTTTACCTTGTTGATGGTTTCTTTTGCTGAGCAGAAGCTTTTTAGTTTGATGTAGTCCCATTCATTTATTTCTGCTTTTACTTCCCTTGCCTTTGAGGTCAAATTCATAAAATCCTCTTTAAGTCCAAGGTCCTTGAGTTTCGTTCCTATGTTTTCTTCTATGCATTTAATTGTTTCAGGTCTTATATTCAGGTCATTAATCCATTTTGAGTTAATTTTGGTGTGTGATGGTAGACAATAGTCTAGTTTCCTTCTTTTGCAGGTGGCCTCCCAATTTTCCCAGCACCATTTATTGCAGAGGCTTTCCTTTCTCCACTGTATGTTTTTGGCGTTTTTGTCGAAAATTATTTGCCCATATAAATATGGGTTTACTTCTGGACTCTCAATTCTGTTCCACTGGTCCGTGTGTCTGTTTTACTGCCAATGCCCTGCCATTTTAATTACTGTCACTTTGTCATATAATTTGAATTCTGGCAGAGTGATGCCTCCAGCCTCGTTCTTTTTTCTCAGGTTGGCTTTGGCAATTCGGGGCCTTTTGTGCTTCCATACAAAGCTGATGATTTTTTTGTTCTATTTCTTTAAAAAATGCCAATAAGATTTTAATGAGGATAGCATTAAATCTGTATAATGCTTTAAGTAATATGGCCATTTTAACTATGTTGATTCTTCCAATCCAAGAACATGGAATATCTTTCCATTTCTTTGCATCTTCTTTGATTTCTTTTAATAGGGTCTTGTAGTTTTCATTATATAGGTCCTTCACATGTTTTGTTAAATTTATTCCTAGATATTTTATTCTTTTTGGTGCAATTGCAAAAGGAATTATTTTTTCCACTTCTTTTTCTGATGCTTCATTATTAGAGTGTAGGAACACTATGGGCTTTTGAACGTTGATTTTGTATCCAGAGACTTTACTGTATTTGCTTATTGTTTCTAGTAATGTTCTTGTGGAGTCTTTAGGGTTTTCTATATAGAGAATCATGTCATCTGCAAATAGTGACAGTCTGACCTCTTCGTTTCCGATTTGGATGCCTTTTACATCTTTCTCTTGTCCGACTGCACTTGCTAGGACTTCCAATGTTATATTGAATAAGAGTGGCAATAGTGGACAGCCTTGCCTTGTTCCTAATCTTAGAGGGAAGGTTTTAGTTTTTCACCATTAAGTATAATGTTGGCTGAGGGTTTGTCATAGATGGCCTTTATTATGTTAAGGTACTTTCCTTCTATACCGATTTTGTTAAGTATTTTGACCATAAATGAATGCTGTAATTTGTTGAAGGCTTTTTCTGCATCTATTGATATGATTGTATGATTCCTATTTTTTAATTTGTTTATGTGGTGTATCACATTAATCGATGTGCATATGTTGAACCATCCTTGTGCCCCTGGGATGAAGCCCACTTGATCGTGGTGTATAATCTTTTGAATATGTTGCTGTATTCGGTTCACTGGTATCTTATTTAGGATTTTTGCATCTGTGTTCATGAAAGATATTGTTTTCCTTTTTGTGTTATCCTTACCAGGTTTTGGTATCAGAGTAATATTGGCCTCATAAAATGAGTTGGGAAGTATTGCCTCCTCTTTGATTTTTTGGAAGAGTTTGAGTAGAATAGGTATTAAATCTTCTTTGAATGTTTGGTAGAATTCACTGGTGAAGCCATCTGGTCCTGGACTTTGACTTTTTGGGAAGTTTGGGATGATTGCTTCAATTTCCATACTGCTGATCGGTCTGTTTAGATTTACCAGTTCTTGATTCATTCTAGGAAGGTTGTGTTTTTCTAAGTACTGGTCCATTTCTTCTAGGTTATTAATTTGGTGTTATATACTTGTTCATAGTGTCCTTGTATGACCCTTTATATTTCTGCGATATCAGTCGTAATTTCCCCTCTTTCATCCCTGATTTGTTTATTTGTGTCCTTTCTCTTTTTTCTTTAGTGAGTCTAGCCAGGGGTTTGACAATTTTATTAACCTCAAAGAACCAGCTCTGTGTTGCATTTATTTTTCCTATTGTTCTTTTGTTTTCAATTTCATTTCTTTCTGCTCTAATTTTGATGATTTCTTTCCATCTGCTGACTTTAGGCTTTATTTGTTCTTCCTTTTCTAGTTTTTTAAGATGAAGCGTTAGGTTATTTATTTGGGCTCATTCTTGTTTTCGGAGGTAGGTCTGTAATAATATGAACTTTCCTCTTACGACTGCTTTTGCCGTGTCCCAAAAGTTTTGATGTGTTGTACTACCATTATCATTCGTTTCTATGTATCTCTTGACCTCTCTTTTTATTTCTTCCGTGACCCAGTTATTCTTCAGTAGCATGTTGTTTAATCTCCATGTATTTGTGGTTCTTCCTGATTTCTTTTTGCAGTTGATCTCTAGTTTCAAAGCATAATGATTAGAGAATATGGTTGGTACGATTACAGCCCTCTTATATTTGTTGAGGCTATTTCTGTGTCCCAATATGTGGTTGATTCTTGAGAATGTTCCATGTGCACTAGAGAAGAATGTATAAGCAGCTATTGTGGGATGGAAGGCTCTGTAAATGTCAATTGTGTCCAGTTGGTCTAATGTATCATTTGAGGATGTTATTTCCTTCTTGATTTTCTGTTTGGATGATCTGTCTATATCCAACAGTGGGGTATTTAGGTCCCCTACTATGATAGCATTTTGGTCTGTTTCTCCATTAGTTCCGTTAGTAACTGCTTTACATATTTCAGGGCTCCCTGATTGGGAGCATAGATATTAATAAGTGTCTCCCTGGTGCAAGATTCCCTTTATCATTAGGAAGTGTCCCTTGGTATCTTTCTTTACCTCTTTTATTTTGAAGTCTATTTTGTCATATATTAGTACTGCTACTCCCACTTTTCTCTGAATGCCATTTGCTTGAAATATCATTTTCCACTCTTTCGCTTTGAGTCTATATTTGTCTTTGGAGCTGAGATGTGTCTCTTGGAGGCAGCATATGGTTGAGTTTTGTTTTTTGATCCATTGTGCAACTCTGTGCCTTTTTATTGGTGAGTTCAGTCCATTTATATTTAGGGTGCTTATTGAAATATGAGGTCTTCTTACAGCCATTTTATCTTTTGCTTTCTGGTAGCTCGGTGTTTCCATTGCTTCCTTGTCCATGTGTTTCTGTTTTCTTTATTTTGGTTGGCTTTTGTGGGTTTTGCCTCTGGTTCTTCTTGTTTTATGTTATATACTTCAGTTCTGAATCTTTGGTGTGTGGTTACTATTACGAATATGAAAGGATAGTTATATATATACAGTCATCCATTTTTTTCTGTGTGTGCCTTATCTCCATTCCCCTTTGTGAATTTGGATCTTTGAATACTCCCCTTTCAGTCATTGTTATCTCAGTTTGTCCCTATGGATGCTGAACATTCATTACTATCTTGCTATAGCAATTCTCTTCTTATTATTTAAGCTTATAATGCTCTGTTTTTAGTAAGGATTGCACTCCTCTGCTTTGATTTGCCTGATAGTCACTTTACTTCTAATTACGTTTTGTTGCTGTTGTTGTTGTTGTTGTTGTTGTTTTGGTCATTTTATTTTAGGCAAGCTGACCCCTGTTAGTATTTCCTATAGTGCAGGCCTCGTAGTGGAGAATTCCCTCAGTTTTTGTATGTCTGGAAAGTCTAAATTTCTCCTTCATATTTAAAGGAGAGCTTAACTAGATACATTATTCTAGGCTGATAGTTCCTTTCACGCAATAGTTTAAATATTTAATTCCATTCCTTTCTGGCTTGTAATGTTTGCACTGAGACGTCCAAGGATAATCTAATGGGTTTACCTTTATAAGTTATCATTTTCTTCTCTCTGGCTGCCCTGAGAATTCTGTCTTTGTTGTTGAGTTTTGATAACTTTAATGCAATGTGTCTTGGTGAAGGCCTTTTTGGGTTCAGATAATTGGGTGTTCTGTTGACTTCTTGAATTTCAAGCTCCAGCTCTTTCCTTAGATTTGGGAAATTCTCATCCACTATTTGTCTGAAAATGCTTTCTAGTCCCTGTTCCTTTTCCTTGCCTTCAGTGATGCCCATTATTCTTATGTTTCCTCTCCCGATGGGATCAGCTAGATCTTGTATTTTATCCTTTCCTCTATTTGGTCGACTCTATTTCCCAAGCTTGCTATTTCATTCTTCATCTCTTTTAGTGTGTTCTTCATCTCCAGAAGCTCTGTTTGGTTCTTTTTGAGGGTTTCAATCTCCTTGCTCTGCTCATCTGCATGTTTTTTCAATTCCTGGAATTGTTGATTTGAGTTGTTTTGGATCTCATTGAGTTTTTTTCAGAAGTACCATCCTGAAGTCTCTGTCATTTAAGTCGTATATTTCTATGTCTGTAACTTATTTTCTGGAGATTTTTCTCTTTCTTTCTGAGATGCCTTGTCATTTTAGTTGTTCCTGGTGTTTAATGAACCATTTCTCTGCCTGGGCATTAGTGGAAGTGTATTCTGCTCTTTTTCCAGAAAGAAGATTTATGATATAAAGGTCTCTCTTTAGCCTGCTGCTAAGAAGGTGCTTTTCTTTTGGTTTCCAGTAAGTGGTGTCTAAGCCTCTTGTATCCCTGCTTTATGAAAAGCCTAAATGTCTTTTTTATTTTCTTGTAGATATTTAATCGCACTTGCTACAATCAGTTTCAATCCCTGTCAGTGTTAGCAACAGTTTCAGTATTGTTTGCTCAGATTCCCCTGGGACTCCGGGTGATCGGTCTCAGAGGGTATGGGAGAAGGGACCCTCTGGGTTGGGAGTTGGTGGCTGTGGCTCAGCCTCGGTTTTGCATCCGGGGCCGGTAAAAATCAACTGTTGTTTCTCTGTGGTCCCGTCCCGCTTCTCTGCTTTCTGCCCTAATGCCTGGGCCCTGCTGTCAGTTGCTAGAAGTTCCAGCACTTCCAGGCAGGCTGATCAGGAAATCGCCATAACTTCACCCCTCCCACTCCTCCTGCAAGGAGCTCTGGTGGCTGTGAGAGGCAGCTTCTTTATTATTCCCAGTCCATTGCCCAAAACCCAGAGTTCTGATCCCACGTCAGACATGCTGGTGTGCAGTTCGGGCATTTTTTGTTGAATTTTAGATGTCCAGCCTATTGTCATTTCAAGGGGAGAGATCTGAGAACATCTCTCACTCCCCTATGTTTCCCAGAATTCCTCCATTTGTTTTCAATTCAGTTATTTATGTTAGAATGGGGTCATAATATCTTCTGTGGATTATAATCCAGTACTATCATTTTTGTTCAAATTGTCCTAGGTTTGGCCATTGGGAGTTCCTTTAAGTTGACTTCTGTGTCCTTTTGATATACACCCATCATTTTGTGAACACTTTTTACTTTCTAATACCGTAGGATGTTCCAGTTTCATTTTGTTTTTAGAATTCTTTCTCTCTCTCTAGAATTATTTTTCCAAGGTTACTTTTATTGAAGAATAAATAGTATTTAGAAACCAAGATATGGGTACTAGGTGTGTTCATTGCTACCGGGGTGTCATTGCTTCTACATTCTAAGTGGATAGGATTAGGAAATATATATATGTGTACTAACATGTGAATATATACTTGTATGTGTATTTTTTTTGTCTATTTATACATATATTTTAAAATTTGAGTTTAAACTGATACTTACAATTCGAATTTCAGCTATAGGATTTGTTCTAGCTTTCTGTCTTTCCTTAATTGTAATGTCTTTCTCTAACACTGAGAAACCTGGCTCATACCCACAATATATTTGTTTACTTGTGCAATCCTAGAATACAAAATACAATACTTTCTCAATATCTAGGCTATACCAACATGAAAAACAAGTTTATTAATTAGGGTGCAGTGTTTATATACATTTTTTTTTAGCCTTGCAGTATAGAGTAAAAATGGTGTTTTCCTGAGTTACTAAAGTTAGTTCTTTTCTTTCTTACCCACTTCGGTGTAGTTATGTTATTCTTTCATAATACAATTAGGTTAATTTGTTAGTTTATCTCTAATTTGGGATCTTCCTACATATTAGTTGATTCTAATTATTTTTGCATGCATAAATATTACCATGGTTCTAAGAGGACTATACCAAAAGGCATATTCAGTGAATTGTTACTACTCTCCTCATTCTTACTACCCTGTTCCTACTCAGTTTCATTAGGTAACAAACTGAGGAGTTTCTGGTTTATTTGTCCTATATTTCTTTTGCATAAATGGGCAAAATTGTGTATTTTCTTATATTTTGATTCTTTCTTCTTTGAAGGGTAGCATGCTATAGTTACTCTATTGTATTTTGCTTTTTTTTACTTAATAATACATCTCATAAATTATTACAAATCAATTCATTGAGATTTTCCTCACTCTTTTTTAGAGCTGAGCAGTACTACACTGTTTAGATGTGCCGTAGTTTGTTCAACCACTCCCCTATGTATGGACAGTTAGGTTGTTTTGATATTTTCAATTACAAACAATAATGCAACAGATAACATTATTTACATGATTTTCATTTTGTTGAAGGTACATTTTGGGAGTAGATTTTCCTAGAAGTGGGATTATTGGGTCAAAAGATAAGTGTATATGTAGTTAATTTTTTTGAAAAATTTAAACATACACCAAAGTATAGTAGTATAAATGATTCCCATGTATCCATCAACATTTATCAACATTTTGCTACCCCTCCTTTTGTTTCATTTTGTCTCTCCCTCCTTTTTTTCTAGAGCATTCTAAAGCATATTCTACATATGATGTCATTCTAGTTTTTAATATGTCCATGTGTATATCTGACTGAGAACAATTTAGAAAATATTTAAACCAATAAATGCCATTATCTAACATAACAGAATTAGGAATTCAATATTTTAAATATCAAGTTTATATTCATATTTCACTGATTACCTCAAAAATATCTTATGGTGGTTTGTTTGAATCAGAATCTAAACTATTCCATCCATTGCCTTTGATTGTTATAATTCTTTCAGTTTCTTCTTTAAAAGTCATCTTTCTCTCCACTTTATCCTTCTTTCTTTTTTAATATTATTGAAAATATTTTAAAAACATACTATTTTTTTATGTTCCCAATATTTTATACATTTTAGCATTTAGATTTAGGAGTTAAAAAGACAAGATAATTAACTTATCTAAATTCCTATAGCTAGTAATTGGCAAACTCAGGATTTAAGCTTAGGCAACCTGACTTCAGAGTTAAGCCTCTTAACCACTACTATGCCTCTTTGCATTTCACAGGTAGAAAGTGGGAAGCATGATGGTCTTTCTAAAAGAAAATAATTTTTTGTAAATGTATGAGGAAACATGGTGTGTTCAGACAGTGTTGAATGAGCATGGCTTTGGGTGGGAAAAAAAAGTGATAGGAAGTGAGTCTAAGAAATGTATATTGGGACCAGATGCTGAAAGGATTCTTGGACCTTTGCTAAGACATTCGATATTTTAATTAATATTGAGCTACCTGATTTTATTAGCATCATTAGATCTAGAGTGTTTTAAATAACTACCAAGAATGTAGAAGATGAACTGAAAGGAGTTGCTTTATCTTTGGGCTCCCTTTTAGGAAGCTGATATAGTTGGTAACATAATTGATAAGAAGATCTCAATTAGAAGATAGTTCTGAGATTTCCAGGATATAACTAATAGGAATTGGACATGGTGTGTGCAAAAGACTATTTAAAAATTTATACTGTATTTCTCTGCTTCTTTTCCTGAACTAAGCCTTTAGAAAATTTAGGTTTCGATTGATATTTATATGGTGAGAAGGAGACATCAGTCTTCCTCAAGCTAAGGTTGTAGCATGCACAAGTTAGTAAAAATTAATCCTGTAATGTAGTGACAAAGGATCAGTTATAAAAATAGCTCCTAATGGTCCATATTCAGTCATTCAACAAATATTTGTTGAGCACCTATTATGTGCTAGGCAGTATGCTAGAGAATCATTAATTCTGCAGCTCCTCATATTATCCATCTAGAAAGCATTGAAAAGTTTTATTTTTTATCATCCAATCAGAACTTTATATCAATCATATGAAGTAGGCAAAGTGGATTAAAGATGTTTCTTCATGAGGTCCAGGATAGTTGTGACATAAGAGAACACTGAACTTGCCCCCCTCTCATGAGCACATGAAATATATAACTATGCATAGAGCAATTCCTCCTGAGAGACAATTGAGACCTGATTGAACAGCTTTTGCACAACAGATGTAAGAAAGAGACCAAACAAGAAGGCTGGGAAACCATGCGAGCATTTTGAGATCTATAGGAACTCTGGTGTTGGAGGGGCCAGTAAGTGACATTGTTTATGTTCCGCTCCACCTTAATAGGGTAGGTGGGGGCTCTTTCCAGGTGCTCTGGCCTGCCTGCAAAATTGCTGCTGCACATTGCAAGCCACACTACCTGAAGCCCATTTCAGCCCAAACAAAGGGAGCAAGTAAGAGCAACAGGGCATCACCACACACACCTGGCCTCCCTACCTAGAGCCACTCCTGCCTGGCAAGCCAGTGCCCAGGCATTATACATGCCTGTCACCTAACTCCATCAAGTCTGCCAAATCTACCCAGCACACAGAAGTGTTTAAACAAGGCCACTTTTTCAAAACTGGGAGAGAAAGCTATTTTGTCTAATTCATATAAACAAACATAGACTGTCAAAGAAAAAGAGAAGACAGAAGAATATCTCTCAAATGAAGGAACAACAAAACTTCCCAGGAAATAAAACCCTAATGAAATGGAGATAAGTAATTTGCCAATAAAGAATTCAAAGACAAAAACTGCTTCCCAAAAGAACTCGGGAGAAAGTAGACATCCATATTTCCATCACAACACTGTATGCTCATGCAAACCTTTGAAAAGAACAAATTCTCTGACATTGCTACCAGGGAAGTACTGGCTAGACAAACAGGCATTCAAGAATGTGAAATTCAGAACTGGTTTCATAACTGAAGAGTTTGGCACCCAGGGCAAAACAGAAGTGGACCCCTAAATGCCTTGGCAGAAAGCCCTGATTCCAAGCCTCACCTGTCTCCTCTGGTAGACTAAAGCAACCTGTTGACTATTCTCAGTAGCTCTCATTACTTTTTTCCCTTTGATCCTCTTGACACCCTCCAATCATTTGCTATAGCAGCAGCTCCTCCCCTCTCTTTCACATTCTTTGTTCCTTAGTTTCACTCTGTGAGCTGTGTGGGCTAGTCACTGTGGGACATGATGAACAAGGACATTCAGGCTATGAATGGACAAGAGGACACTCACAGTCTTTGGGCACTTAAGAATCACTTGTCAACTGGACCAACTCTAAGTGGTGGTCTTTCACCTACTCACTGTCATTTCTTGCTCCTATACTTAATAAAAGCCAGGAGCACAGCGAGGACACTGGCATGGCAGTACTGCCTTTTCAAGACTCCCCTATGCAATGGTGCAACAAAGGGCCACAGGTTGTCACAGTCAAAGCAGAGACACGGGAAGGAGCAATTCTGCAGCCTATACATACTTAGACACTCTCTGCAGAAACTCTGTGGCTCTTAGATGAATTACCCTCAACTCCAGAGCTTCAGGGCAAGGTTCAACATATCTAAATGGAGATGCCCAGGAAGAAGAGCCTCCAGGACCATCAGAAATACCCCTCAGTGAGGAAGAATTTTAGGCTCTGCTCAACATGCTATAAATATGACCAAGGCCTCAGCTTTAGGAAGATGAAGACATCATTCCCCCACTTTGATTCAAAACTCTTTTCCTGGGTTAGATCCAGAGTGAAAGGAAGGAGAATACAGGAACACTCATCAGGTTCTAGAAAAAGAGAAAGATAAGAAGCAGCAGCCATCACTTTAAATCACAAAAGGATTGTTTCCTCTCTGTCCAATGGGAAGCACATTATTGCCTCAATGATTGTCGCCAGAGCCTGTGGATGCGCCATGTGAACCAGGCAGTGGATGATCTCCTTGAAGCCCGAATGAAAATTTAGCACTGTCATGACAAACATGACTTCCTCTCTGCCATTACCACCAACTCGGCTCTCTGGAAAATCCCAGGCTCAAACCAAAACAAGGCAAAGAGAGGAGGTCAAGAAGGACTTCTTCACATGGGATTTTATTCTGGAGGTTGAAAGTTAATCCTGAGGTTAGGTTGGTGTTTACAAAAGGAGGGAATGCTGAAGTTCTTGAACATGGGAGTCCAGATCCATGAGGTTTTTATCCTAGTTGTCAATGTGGGAACAAGCAATCGGCAATAACTTTGGTCTCTGCTTATGAATGATTAATTTAAAGGTTAAGTTTATAATACCGTGGAATATGTGCATATGGTTTTCCCTTAGATCATTTAAAACAAAGAGTATGGTAGGGAAAGATACAATAAAAACACTAAGCAATCACTCAGGAAATTGTATGAATCTCACTCTTCATCATTCTAGTACTTTTATTTATGGGCTGCATATCAGCCCATAATTTTTAACAATGTTTTAAGAAGAAAGTGTAAATTATCTCTGAGACTCTTGGTATTCTTCTTTCACTTGCATCTCCTCCCTTCCTTTCCATTGTATTTTTGAAGAAAACATTTCTTGGATTTTTAAGCAGAATGTGACTCTCTATCGGTACAATAAAAATATATTTGAAAACTCAAAAAAAAAAAAAGAATTCAAAGAAACAGTCATATATTCAGAGTAGAATAGAAACTTGGGGAGAATTTAAACAAAGAATTAGAAATTATAATAAAGAACCAAGCAGAGCCAAAGTATCTAATAACTGAAATGGAAAATACTCTAGGAAGTAGTCAGCATTAGATTAGCCAATACAGAAAAATGGATCAGTGACCTAGAAGACAGACAGGTGGAAATCAACCAATCAAAACAGCAAAAAGGAAAAAGAATTTAAAAAAATGAGAATAGCTTAAGGGACCTCTGGGATAACATTGAGCATACAAATATTCTTATTATAGGGTCTCAGAAAAAAAGAAAGAAAAGAGAAGAAAATTTATTTGAAGAAATAGTGGCTAAAAATTTTCCTAACCTGGAAAAGGAAATATATATCCAAGTCCAGGAATCATAGAGAGATTATAACAAGATAAGCCCAAAGAGACTCACACCAAGACATATTGTAATTAAAATGGCAAAAGTTAAAGGCAACAAGAGGAAAACAACAAGTTACGTATAAGGGAAACCCCATATGATTATCAGCTGATTTTTCAGCAGCAACCTTACAGGCCAGAAGGGAGTGGTGGGACATCTTTAAAGTGCTAAAAGAAAGGCACCTACAACCTTGAATAATTTACCTGGTAAGATTATCATTCAGAATTTAAAGGAGAGATAAAGAGTTTCTCAGACAAGCAAAAACTAAGGGCGTTCATTGCTATTTAAACAGCTTTACAAGAAGTGTTAAAGGGTCTTCTTTAAGTAGAAAAGGAAAGGCCATAACCAGATATAAAAAATATAAGAAAAGAGAAATCTCTAAGGTAAAGGCAAATATTTAATAAACACAGGGTGTCAGTTCTTTCAAAAGTTGCTATAAAGATCAAAAAAGAAAAGTACCAAACTTAAACTACAATAAGTAGTTAGACACACAAAACAAAAGATGTGAAATATGACATGAAAAATATTAAGTGTGGAGGCAGAGTAAAAATGTAGTCTTTTTTTTAAAGAATATATTTTAACTTAAATGCATATCAGCTTAAAATAGACTACTATAGATATAGAATGATATCTATAAACCTCATGGTAACCAAAACCCAAAAACCTACAGAAGATACACAAAAAATAGAAACAGAAACCCCCCCAAAACACTAAAGAAAATCAGCAAAGTGCAAGGGAAGAGATCAAGAGAAGCGAAAAAGGAACAGAGAACTACAAAAACAACCAAAAAACAATTAACAAAATGTCAATAAGTATATACTTATCAATAATTACTTTAAAGCTGAATGGATTAAATGCTCCAGTGAAAAGTGACTGAATAGATTAAAAAGCATTACTCATCTGTATGCTGCTTATGAGAGACTCTCTTTAAATCAAAAGACACGTATATACTGCAAATAAAGGGATGGAAAAAAGATATTCCATGAAAAGACAAACAAAAAGAAAGCTGAGGTAGCAATACTCATATCAGACAAAATAAGACTTTAAAACAAAGGCTGTAAAAAAAGAAATAAGGATGTTACATAATGATAAAGGAGTCGATCCAAGAAGAGGCTATAACTATCATAAATATCTATGTACTTAACATAGGAGTGTCTACATATGTAAAGCAAATATTAATGGACATTAAAGAAGAAACTGACAGTAATACATTAATAGTAGGGGATTTTAATACCTCATTTACATAAATGGATAGATCATCCAGACAGAAAATTAATAAGAAAATAATGGCCTTAAATGTCACAATAGAACAGATCAACTCAATAGATATTTACAAAACATTTCATCCCAAAACTGCATAGTACACATTTTTTTCACGTGCACTTGGAACCTTCTTCTGATACATCACATATAAGGCCAAAAAAGAAGCCTCAATAAATTCAAGAATATTGAAATCATATCACACATCTTTTCTGATCACACTATCATGAAACTAGAAATCAACTGCAGGAAAAAAACTGGAAAAAACACAAATATGTGGAGACTAAACAACATGATACTAAACTAATAAATGAAAGAAGAACTTAAACAAGTTAATGAAAACACAACTTTTCAAAATTTATGGGATGCAGCAAAAGCAGTTGTAAGAGAGAAATTCATAGCTATACAGGCCTACCTCAAGAAACAAAAAAATCTGAAATAAGCAATCTATATTTACACTTAAAGGAACTAAAAAAGAACAAACAAAACCCGAAGTAAACAGAAGGAAGGAAATAATTAAGATCAAGACAGAAATAAATGAGAGACTTAAAAAACAATAGAAAAGATCAATGAAACTAAGAGCCAGTTCTTTGAAAAGATAAACAAAATTGACAAAACTTTAGCCAAACTCACCAAGAAATAGAGAGCCCAAATCAATAAAATCATAAATGAAAGAGAATTTAGAAATGACACCACAGAAAACTAAGAATCATTAAAGAATACAATGAACAATTTATGCCAACAAATTCAACAATCTGGAAGAAATGGATAAATTTCTAGAAGTGTACAACCCACCGAGACTGAACCAGGAAGAAATAGAAAACCTAAACAGACCAATTACTAGTAATGAAGTTAAAATAGTAATCAAAAAATTCTCAACAAAAATCCAGGACCAGATAGATGGCTTCACCGGTCAGTTCTACCAATATTTAAAGAATTAATACCTATTCTTCTTAGACTATTCCAAAAAGCTGAAGAAGAAGGAACACTTTCAAACTCATTCTATGAAGCCAGCATTACCTTGATACCAAAACTAGACAAAGACATTATAAAAAAAGAAAATTACAAGCTCATATCCTTGATGAACATAGATGTAGAGATTCTCAAAAAAATATTAGCAAACTAGATTTAACAATACATTAACAATATTTTACACTGTGGTCAAGTGGGATTTATCCCAGAGATGCAAGGATGGTTTAACATATGTAAATAAATTAATGGAATACATCAAATCAACAAAATGCAGGATAGAAATCATACTATTATCTCAATAGGTGCAGAAAAAGCCATCAATAAAGTTCAATATATTTTTTATGATAAAAACTCTCAATGAAGTGGGTATAGAAGGAAAAAACCTCAACATAAGAAGGGCTATATGTGACAAACCTACAGCTAATATTATATTCAGTGATGAAAAACTGAAAGCTTTTCCTCTAAGATCAGGAACAAGACAAGGATGCCCACTATCACCACTTCTATTCAACATAGTATTGGAAGTCCTAGCCACAGGAATCAGACAACAACAAAAAAATAAAAGTCACCAAACTAATAAATGAGTTCTGTAAAGTTGTAGTATACAAACTCAATATACAGAAATCTGTTGCGTTTCTGTACACCAATAACAAATGGTCAGAAGAAGAAATTTAAAAAGCAATTCCATTTATGATTGCATAAAATACCTAGGAATAAATTTAACCAAAGAGGTGAAAGACCTGTACTCTGAAAACTATAAGACACTGAAGAAAGAAATTGAAGAGAATACAAATAAAAAGAAGGATATACCATGCTCATGAATCGAAAGGATTAATATTGTTTAAATGTCCTTACTACTTAAAGCTATATACAGAATTAATACAATCCCTATTAAAGTACCAATAGCATTCTTCTCAGAACTAGAACAACTAATCCTAAAATTTATATGGAACCACAAAAGGCCTCTCATAGCCAAAGAAACCTTGAGAAAGAACAAAGTGAGAAATATCACACTCCTTGATTTCAAACTATACTACAATAATTAAAACAGTATGGTACTGGCATAAAAACAGATATAGCAATCAGTGGAATAGAATAGAGAGCCCAGAAATAAATCCTTACTTATATGGTTAATTAATCTACAACAAAGGAGGTAGGATATACAATGAGGTAAATATAGTCTCTTTGATAAGTGGTGTTGGGAAAACTGGATAGATACATGTAAAAAAAGGAAATCAGACCACTTTCACATACCATATACAAATTGGAATCATTACTTTGAAACAAAAGTTCATCAGAATATAATAAAGCTAAAGTTAAATCTGCCCCATGACTTCGCAATTCCACTACTAAAAATCTCACAAAAATGCATGTTATGTACACCAGATCACATGCACAAGAATCACATGTACAAGCAGAATTGTTAGTAGTAAGGCCAAATGTTCAATAAAAGTAGAATGGGTGAAATTTGTACATATTCATACCATATAATTTATAATTAATAATCTATTAAACTGAATGAACCACAGATACACAAAACGAAATAGATGAATCTTTAAGACATGTTCTCTAAAAGTCAAACACAATAAAATACACACTGTATAATTCTATTCATATAGTGTTCAAAATCAGCCAAATTAAACTATTATGTAGTGAAACTATGAAGAAAAACAAGGAAAGGAATGTTATCGAAGTCAGGATCATGGTTCCTGCTGTGGGGAAATCAGGTTGTGATTTGGAAGGGATGTGTATGTATGCATGTGTGTCTTCTGGAGTGCAGCTTACGTTTTTGAAATGGGAGGGGAAGGGTCATATCTGTGTTCTTTTTATGACGGTTCACTAAGCTCCATATTTATACTTTGAATACTTTACTGTATTTCATAATGCAGATAAAGTTTTATAGTAGTAGAATATGTAATAAAGAAAAATATTAGCAGTATATTGTGAACATTAAAAAGTCTTATAAAATCATAGTCTACATGATATAATTTTTGTGTGGAAATTACATACAAATGTAAACTGACATTTCCATTCATCATGTAGATCTGTGTGTAGTTTGTTATATGTTTACATACCTTTGCTGTATACATGTTAAGTTTGTACATTTTAGTTTATATTTTGGAAGTATTTTATAGAAAAAAATACAAATTCATGCCTAGAAAAACAGAGAAAATACACTAAAATATTTATTATAATTATTTTCATGTGTTGATATTGCAGTTGTTTTTATATATGAGCAAAAACGTAGAGGAGGGAGTTAGTGTTGGTAGATTCAAAGACTGCTAAAGGTGCTATTCACTTTTCAGTAGTCAACTCTCCATTGTAAAGGACAAACTTATTCCATTACTTATGAAAGAGTTTGATTTTTCTTCATGGCAGTAGGAAAGTAGGAGGGCAACTTGGTGGAGGAGCCTCAAGTTCCAGATACTGTTTAATACTTAAATAGAAAAGCCGGTCCATACTGATGAAAGTGGGTGAAGTGGGTAGTGATGTCCAGAGTGTTTACATTACAGCTTCCTAGTGAGATTGATGTTACTTGTTAGAGCCTTGTAATGCACCCAATGTATTGAAGAAGTGACATTTGTGGATTGTGATCAAATTCAATTCTTTTTGTCTTTCACCATCTCTCAAAACTTCACTCAGCGAGATTACTTTTTCTTTTTCCCTGGATGAAAACTTGGGCTGCTCTCATGGCTTTCCAGTTCATTTTTAAGGAGTGAACTTTTAGTCAGAAAAAAAATGATCTTAATTTACTAATTAGAAGACGTGAACTTCGAACCTGACTTGTCATGGAACATGGAGACTTGGCCTTTTAAGCCCAGTTCTTCTCATTTAAAAGCTATTATCATTCATAGTCACATTTGAAAGTGAAGGAGAGGTAAGAACAGTTCTTTAGCATATTGTGTCTTGTAAGATGGGGGCTTATAAGATGGTAAAAAGTAAATCTCTCACATTGGTACTTTTACATGCTCTTCAGAGGTTCACAGCTGGGCTCTGTCCTACATCCCCTTTGTCCTGGAGAGATGCATCTCTATGACTAGGTAAACTCTTGCAACTCCATCTTCACCCCCATCTTCAGAATATATCTGGTGATATATTCCAGCCATTTTTTGCAGCTCTTACTGGACAGGGCTCAAGAATTTTCCAAGCTGGCTCTGTTTCCCACATTTGAAATTCAGAAATAACTTGCCTCATGCTTAGTCACTTTTTGAGAATGCAAGCCCATATTTATGTAGCTGTGTTTTCATTGACTCAGCTTCTAAAAGCATTTAGTCAGTCCATCACTCACCTTCTAGATTTCCCAGGCAGATGTCGCACCCCAATTCTTACTCCACTTTAGCTTTCTCAGTCATGAGTTGGATTCCTGCTTTCTTTGTGTCACTACTGCAGAGAACACATTTAAAAACTCATTAAATGAGGATGGTAGGAGATGAAAGTGGATGACTATTCATAGCCTAGCAACAGCTCTCCTAAAAACATCTCTTCACTAATTGATTTTTATATCCTTAATTTGACCGAGGAGTCCAGAGGTCCCAGGGCCTGAATTCTTTGTAAATGTGAACATGGTGAAGGTGAAAGAGGAGGGCTCTCTGATAATAATCATTATTATGAGTATTTTTTTTTTTTTTTGGACTTTAGGTGGAACCAACTGCCATGGGGTGCCTCCTACTTCTTCAATCTTGTGCCATCTCTCAGGGTGCAGAGCAATATAAGTGCCTTTCCCCCGGTCGAGGAAAAATTTGTAAAGCTTTGATATGGGCGACAAAACCACCAAGGTTTTGTTGGGCTATATTCTAGAAAATAAATACTTGTTTTAAATCTAAAATGATAGGACAGAAATGGCAATTAATAAAATTTGGTTAATCTTTTCCCCTATAATCCTGAGAACAAATACAATTTTTGTGCCAAAAGTATTTGAGTTGTGAAGTGGCCATCAGACCACGAATTAGGGACTTAATTTGGACCATAAAATCTTTAGAGGTCTCCAGTTTAACTCTTTTGTTTTGAGGAGTTAAACAAAGTAAATTATCCCAATGTCTAGCATACCATTGAAGCTCATTAATTATATGCCGAATGAATGAGTTAAGTGATTTGCCTAAGGTTTCACAGAGGCAGAGTCCACCAGAACTCAACAGCACACTGAACCTGGCAGTCATTCCTCTGCAGATATACATCAATCCCCTGTTTGCACATTGAGGTTAGAGATCTCTAAGGATATGGGGTCATACAGTGTTACTGACAGAGAAACAGACAGAGAAAGTTAGTCAAAGAAGGGAATAGCTCTATTTATTTCTGGTCTGTCAAAGCCACTCACAAGACCTCATGAAAAATAGATCATTTGCTTGAGGGATTTAGCAAACTTTTAAAGCCAGTCTGCGTTTTGAAGCACGAAAAGCCAGTGTGTGATTTCTAACAGTAGGAACTTTGGCTGATCTTGAATATTCATTGAGAAAATTTTTTTTTTTTAAATGAGGGGGATGCATGCCAGGGCCCCTGCAGAAGGCGAGTACTGAATGGAATCAGGAAACTGGCATCTAGATTCTCACAGGGATGTGGGGGCTGAACAACTAAGTTCTCTGTGTAGGTTGTGATGCATGGGCAGAGAAAAGAGCAGGTGGCTGGTACCCAAATGGTATAGTATAGGAAGGCTGGGAGAGGGCTCCCCAACCCTAGATTAGAGCTGAGCCACTGGAAAAGCTCCTATCTAATATCCTACTGGCAGTCTGGCTACCTCCACCTGTCCCAAGGGCCTGGTGGCTCTGTTTTCAGATTTCTGCCTTCCCCCAGGTTGCTAGGAACAACTGCTTCATCTTGAGGGAGCAGTGTGTAGGGACTCTCTCTAACCCAGTACCTTACCCCTCTTCCCAGAGTAAGAAGAGGCAGAATCTGCCCTGGGCATACCATCTACTTCCCAGATATTTTCTGTGCAACGGCACCTCTTTCCTTCTGCTGACACCCCCAAGTTCTCTTTTTAGTATATAGCAAAATCTACTTCTGTTGTGACTCAATATCCTCAAGAAGGCGGTGGGTGAATTCCTGAGTCCTTGGGGAACAGGAGCAAAAGAGGAAAAGATTGGGACTCTATGCCTCTATCCAGAAATGATCAGGAATAGAGACCTAGTCCTGAGTTGTCACTTGCTCTGCAAAGCATTATCATATCAACCCCACCACTCTCCACTTATAAAGTAGGCAAACCCAGGTTTCTGAGTACCAAGTTGACCAGTATTGGAGGGTGATGATCAGAGGAAGGATTGTTGTCCTTGATTAGAGGTTAAAAACCCCAGAGAAATTGAAATCGATGACTCCAAGGGAGGCCGCTGGTTTTTGTTTGGTGGTTCTGGGAGGGAGATGGATGCATCAAAAGGGAACTGCTGACTTGGCACAATTTTCCCTACTCCCATCGAATTCTTGGCCACAAGAAATAGAATAGCAGGAAGTGTGAGGGTGATCTTGAAAACTCATTGAAAAAAGTTTTTCAGAAACTAACATTCAAGCTCAGAAAGACAGTGGGGTTAGTAGAGGTGAGCAGTGGGTGTCAGGGGAGAAATTTGGGCTTCAAATATTCTCTAGCCAATTCTAGTTATTTTCCCTTGAAACCACTCTGTCCAGGTGAATGTGGTCAAGTGATATGGAATCCCATTGGGAGAATATTAAAGTCCATGTTTCATTGGAAAATGAACTTTAGGGTTCTCTTTGAAAAATTAACATGGTTAGAAGAAATGACACCCTACCTTCAGTAAGCACACTCAGATCTTGGTTTCTAATACCACTCTCCAATAAAAGCAAACAGGGCTCCTTGGAGAAATGACTGGCATCGAAATATACATGTTGATCTTGGAGCATCTTGTCATACAGGAAAGTAAGAAAATATGAAAAAAACCACACCAATAATCTAAAAACCCACGATGGGGGTATGTCAAAGGGACTCAGAAGCCTAGCTAAAGAGTTCCCAAAGGCCAAAACTGGAACAATGTCAGTAACAAAATAAAGTAGTATTGGGTTATAACTCAAAGCATAAATAAATATTCATGAGTCCATACCAATATAAATAAATGAGTGAATAAATTAATAAATGGGGGAGAATAGACAAATTCTCTCATGTAGAAGTATTCCAAATAAATTATGCAGATATTCCACTTTAAAGAAGGTGGGGCATAATTCCCCACTCCTTAAGTGTGGCCTGCCCACAGTGACTTCCTTTTGAAGAAGACAGTATGGAAAGGGAGGAAAATTAAGGGTAACTTCACCGTTGAGAAATCTGACAAACACTATTTCAGCCAAATGATAAAGGTCAAAAATAATGTTGATAGTATGATATGAAATGAAGAAAATGGTACTTAACATCTGTGACCTATTTCTCAGAGATCCATAACCCAATTTTATTCAAGAGAGAAACATCAGACAAATTCCGATAGGGAGACATCCTGTAATATACTCCTCAAATGGTCAAGGTTATAGAAAACAAGGCAAGAGGAGCCTTAGGAGATATGAAAACTAACTGTAATGTAGTATCCTTGATGAAATCCTGCAACAGAAAAAGGACATTAGGTAAGAAACTAAGAAAATCTGAATAAATTATGGACTTAGTTGATAATAATTTGTCAATATTGATTCATAAATTATAACAAATATACCATACAAATGTAAGATGTAAAGATAGGAGAAATTGAGTCTGAAATATGGAGAACTCTGTACCATTTCCTCAATTTTTTTTGTAAATCTAAAACTGTTCTAAAAAAAATCTATTAAAAAATAAAAATAAAATTGTTCCAAACTTGGAACAGAACCTATCTTCATGGTATGATTCACAGACTCTTTCTGGAAAGAAATTAACATATCAATAAAATTCTTTGTTTTCTGATAACTTTAATGTGATGAAACTTGTTTCCAGAAACTATTTTCGTGTTCAGCCAGACACTGTAACCTTTTTTAATCTGACATTCCTTTCTTTTGGCGGGGGGAGGCGGTTCTAATATCACAATTTTATCTTAATCATTCTGTTTCCTTAGAAAGTTTCATAACCAAAAACGACAAATTTGAATTGGTATAATAGGAGATTTTTTTATAAAGCTTTGGAATCCCTCATTATCTAACTGTCTAAAAAGTTGTTTTCAAGACTTTAAAATAAGAGTTTAAGATGTAAGAGACATTATAATGATTTATTTTCACTAGCCATTATTAGTATCTTTTCTCCCCTTTCTCACATTGTTGAATGAAGACAGCAAAAACAAGTTAAAACAGTGGAAGGAAAATTACACACAGACACACACACATGCGCACACACAGTGTTGGATTTCTTTCTTTGTTTTGGAGGAAATGAAGTATGTTAAGGAGTTTTTCTCCGGGAAACATACTATCTTCCTTGTAGGCATGAGGCCTTTGGAAAATAACTGTAAGTTCGCTTTTGAAAAATTAGGCCTTACTCTAATTATGAGAGGATGGAGAAAGGATTTAAAAAATTGCCTTTTAGACTTATTGGAAAGGAATTTGGGGGATTCCTCTAAAGTTGTGTTTTCTATGTGGAGCAAGAAGACAGGACTGAAAGTTACCCTCAGCAAGAAGGGATCATCTTGCTTCTCTGCTGGAAGCTGTGTGGGGAGTGGCTGTCACTGGTCAGGATACTGATCTTGGTGACTGATATGGTTTAAGAGGCCAATAATCAAATAGACCTAAGGAGGGAAAGAGGGTCCTTGTGTGAGACTTGGAGCCACAATCCCTCCAAGTTCTGTACATGGACCACGCAGTGTTTGGGACTCTTCTGGGTGAGACTGAAGCCATGAGTATCTGGTTTATTTAACTAAGCTTTAAGCCGGAAACCTGAACTATTTTCACTATACATAGAAAAATACAAAGAACTCCCCAACCACCCAGGAATGGCATTCTTTTATGGGCTAAAGATGAATGAAGTAGAACATTATAGAGAGCTTTTTTGGTTGGATTGGCAGTATGGGGTCTGAAAGTCAAAACTAGATCCACAGTGAGGACCCCGGTTCAAAGAAACTGATGGGATTGTCTTTCAGTCATTCTGTCATGTAATGACCTACATCTTAAAAAACTTGCATTTTTTTCTAATTTTTAATAATTATTTTATTTTCTAGAGTTTTATAGACTAATTATTAGATATTTAGAAAACACTAATAAATAAAATTTAAACTAAAAACCTTAACAGCATAATATTTTTACAGCATAATATTTTTTGGGACCCTGCCCTCTGGTTTTCATATATGACCTCATAGTGACCTTTGAGGCAGGTTTTATAATCTGAACCTTTCAGATGAGGACACTGACCTCTGAGAGCTCTTCCCTGCCCTCCCAGATGGTACGGAAGCTCTTCTGTGTGCCATAGCCCCTGCCATTCTCTTACCATCTCACTGTCCTATGACTGTTCATCTCTGTGTCTGCTTTCCCAGCAAAGCAGCATACATTTTGAACAGAGGATATCCAGGTCTGTCCATGCGGCCTTTTGATCTGTCATTCCTGCCCGAGTGCCATGAAGCTGGTACCATGTAAAAATAGACTGTTGTCCATCCCCTCCATCCTGAATCATCTGCCTCAGTCATCTCACACTCTGCAATTGATCTTTCTGGTTGTTGTTCCTGAAATTGTTTTCCTGTCTATAGCCTTTTATCAACATGATGTAAAGTATTATTTTCTTGGCTCTGACTTCTGGTTGCCCTCCTTCATCACACCGGTTATTAGCCCTAACTCGATCATATAGATTTTGGCCAATCTGAATCTAGCCTCTCTTTAGGACTCTGCACCTTTCACAAGCCTCATGGTCACAGAGTTCCTGATGATTACAGAAGCTGTGTGAGTAGGGCGGAATCATGGGAGTGACATGATGAAATCAGTAGCCTAAAAGCATTATTTTGGTTGATGGGAACAGAGAAAGTTGGAGGTAAAGAGACAGACTTATCCAGGTTGACGTGCCCTACAAGTTGGATTAGTCTAACTATTTTGTCTGCTGTGTTGGATTAGTCTCACTATTTTGATCACATGGTTAGTGATCAAAATATGCTTACAGGATGAGTTCCCCTCCAAACATTCCTCTTGCTTTTCTGCCTCTCATTTACTTTTTGCCTCCTACGTGAAATCCCTCTCCCTCTCTCCTCCATCCATTTAGATTTTTTTTTAAATTCCTCATGGTCCTGTTCTAACTTGATCCATCTCTATGTCTCATCCTGGTAGTACTTATTATGATGGTCCTGTTCTAACTTGATCCATCTCTATGTCTCATCCTGGTAGTACTTATTATGACAAGTACTTATTATGACTTATTAGCAGTGCAGGGCTTTTCCTCTGATACTATTTGTTGTTTTATTTAGAAGTTCCATATCCATGGCATTATTCTTAAAGACCCCCACCCCCAAATTGACTTTTCTATCCTCCTCCTTCCCTATCTACCCTTTTCAGAGATTTCTATAGATGTGGGCCTTTCACAAGTTGATGTTCACTGTATGCTTGTTGATAGATTGAAATTTACTGTAGTAATTTGAGTGTGAGGGGTAAAGAGATATATTTATCCAGGTTGACGATGCCTTATAAGTTGGATTAGTCTAACCATTCTGTTTGAAGTTGTAGGTATGATCCCAAAGGGATCCTGTGGGGAAAAAAAAGAGCTCTGAGATGGTCGGCTCAGAGCTGTCTACTAACACCCAAGAGCAGACTCTTCCCTGGTGAAACTCATATAGTAAAACTCGCCCTTATTAAATATATAGTTTGATGAGTTTTGACAAAGTATATAAAGATCTATAATTACTACCTCAATCAAGATACAAATATTTCCATCACTGCAAAAAGTTCTCCCCTGCCCTTTTATAATCTATCTCCAACCTAGGCAACCACAAATCTGATATCCGTCTATGTCACGTTTGACTTTTGAGAATGTAATATCAATTGAATCATACAAAACGTGCTCTTTTATGTGTGGCTTCTTTCACTTACCATAATTCTGTTGAGATTCATTCATATTTTTCCATGTATTAGTAGTTTGTTCCTTTTTATTGCAGAGTAGTATTCTATTATATGGATATATCACATTTTATTTATCCATTTAGCAGTTGAAAGACTTTTGGTTTTTTCAGTTTGAGACTATTACGAATAAAGCTATTATAAGCATTTACATAGCAGTCTTTATGTGGAAACATGTTCTCTTTTCTCTTAGGTAAATACTTAGGACTGGAGTTTCTGGTCGTATATCTTTAATTTTATAAGAAACTGTTTTCCAAAGTGGCTGAACAATTTTGCATTTCCTCTATCAATGTGGTAGAGTTCTAGTTGCTCTTCATCCTTGACAGCATTTGATGTTGCTAGTGTTTTAAATTTTAAATTGTGTAGTGGTATATCAGTGTGGTTTTAATTTGCATTTCCCTGATAACTAATGATATTAGAATCTTTTTATGTGCTGCGTTGCCATCCATATATCTTTTTTGGTGTCTGTTCAAATCTTTTGTCCATTTTTATTGAGTTATCCGTATTGCTGTGATATAAGAATTTTTTATGTTATTCTGAATACAAGTCCTTTAGCAAATAGATGTTTTAGAAATATTTTCTCCTGGTCTGAGGCTTATTTTCTTCTTCTTTTTCTCTTTATTTTCTTAGTGTCTTTTAACAAAGAGGTTCTTAATTTTTATAACACAATAATTTTTCTTTTATGGTTTGTGTTTTTTGTGTTCTATCTAACCAAACTTTGCCTAACGCAAAGTCACAAAGATTTTTTTTCTATGTTTTCTTAGAGAAGTTTTGCATTTTTAGCTAGCTCTTACATTTAGTTCTATGGTCTTTTCAAATTAATTTTTTTATATTGTATGAGACAGAGGCAGAGTTCCTTCCTGCCTGCCTGCCTGCCTGCCTTCCCTCCTTCCTTCTTCTTCCTTCCTTCTTCCTTTTCCTTCTTCCTTCCTTTCTTCCTTCCTTCCTTCCTTTTCCTTCTTCCTTTCCTTCCTTCTTCCTTCCTTCCATCCTTTTCCTTCCTCCTTCCTTTTCCTCTTCTTCCTTTTCCTTTTTCCTTTCTTCTTTCCATCCTTCCTCCGTTCTTCAACATATAAATGCCCAACTGTTCAAGCACCATTTGTTGAAAAACCATTCTTTTTTCATTGATTTACATCTTTATCAAAGGCAATGACCGTATGTGCCTAAGGCTATTTCTAGACTCTATTCTATTCCATTGATCTATATCTTTAGGTTTAAGCCAATACCACATTGTCCTTATTACTAAAGCTTTATAGTTAGAAATCAGATAGTGTGAGATTTACAGTGCTCTTTTGAACTTTTTTTGACTCTTCTACTTTTTTGAAATTCCTATATAAATTTTAGGACCACCTTGTCAATTTTAGAATCAGCTTCCCAAAACTCTGTTATGGTTTTGATAGAGATTTTAATAAACCTATAGATAAATTTATTAAAATTATGTTATTATAATTTGCATCTTAATAATTTTTATTCTTCCTATGCATAAAGATGGCATATCTCATCATTTATTTAGAGCTTTTAAAAACTATTCTCAGCAGAGTTTTATAGTTTTCAGTGTATAAATCTTGAAATAATTGTTAAATGTATTTGTAAATATTTTATGGTTTTGATTTTATAGTATATGACACTGGGTTTTTTTTGCATTTTACTTTATAATTGTTTTTTTGCTAGTATATAAGAAATAATTTTTTGTATATTGACCCTATATATTGTGACTTTGCTAAACTCATAAGTTCTAATAGTTTTTTGGTGATTCTTTGAAATTTTCTCTGTATAGGATTGTGTCATCTGCAAACAAAGATAGTTTTGTGTCTTATTTTCCAGTATGTATGCCTTTTGTTTATTTGTCTTGCCTTTTTTCACTGGTTAGTACCTTCAGTATAATGTTAAATAGAGGTGGTGAGAACAGATGTCCTTCCTGATGTTATTCCTGATCTTGGAAAGCATTAAATCTTTCAGATTTAAAGATGAAGTTAAATCTATGTTTTGTGTAGATAATTTTTTTCAGGTTGAGTAAGTCCCTTCTATTTCTAGTTTGCTGAGAGTTTTAAACTCTGAATGGATGTTGAATTTTGTGAATGCTTTTCTATATCTAATGAGATTATGATAAGATTTGATTTTTTCATTCTGTTCATATGGTTAAGTTACAACAATTGACTTTCAAAAGTAGAACCAACATTGCATACTTGGGATAACCCGCTTCATGATGTATTATGTTTTTATATATTATTGATTTAAATTTACCAATATTTTATTAGAAATTTCTGAGTCGAAGACCGGGAGGGTTATTGGTTGGTATATATTTTTTTTGTCCGGTTTTGCTATTAGGAGTAATGTTGTTACTGTAAAATGAATTGGTAAGTATTACTTCCTCTTTTATTTTTCTGGAAAAATAACTATAAAATTGGTACGATTTCTTTCTTGTTTGTTAAATTCACTAGTGAAACCATTTGGGCCAGGAAGTGTGTATGTATGTGTGTGTGTGTGTGTGTG